>NC_068430.1:32074532-32254532 GCF_023373465.1 Oncorhynchus keta | reverse complement strand
TAAAGTTTATTTGGAAAGTAATACATTTATAGATATTTTTAAAAGCATTCATGATTTGGGTAAATGTAATATACTAACTATTACTCTTGTTAAAAATATGAAATGGTATTAAATTTGGTGAAGAGCACATTATGAGTTGTTTAAGACTCGAAATTCAAAGTTAACTTGACTTGATACTTGACGGTCTTGATGTGAGACTTGTCTCAGACTTGCCTGTCTTGACTTGGGACTTGAGTGCTAAGACTTGAGACTTACTTGTGACTTGTAAAACAATGACTTGGTCCCACCTCTGTTACCTAGACTAGCCTACAACACCACAATACAATGATCGTACCTAGTCTAGCCTACAACACCACAATACAATGATCCTACCTTGACTAGCCTACAACACCACAATGATCCTACTTAGTGTAGCCTGCAACACCACATTGATCGTACCTAGTCTAACCTACAACACCACAATGATCCTACATAGTGTAGCCTGCAACACCACAATGATCCTACCTAGTCTAACCTACAACACCACAATACAATGATCCTACCTAGACTAGCCTACAACACCACAATGATCCTACCTAGACTAGCCTACAACACCACAATGATCCTACCTAGACTAGCCTACAACACCACAATGATCCTACCTAGTGTAGCCTACAACACCACAATACAATGATCCTACCTTGACTAGCCTACAACACCACAATGATCCTACCTAGTGTAGCCTGCAACACCACAATGATCCTACCCAGTCTAACCTACAACACCACAATACAATGATCCTACCTTGACTAGCCTACAACACCACAATGATCCTACCTATTGTAGCCTGCAACACCACAATGATCCTACCTATTGTAGCCTGCAACACCACAATGATCCTACCTAGACTAGCCTACAACACCACAATGATCCTACCTAGTGTAGCCTGCAACACCACAATGATCCTACCTAGTGTAGCCTACAACACCACAATGATCCTCCCTAGTGTAGCCTACAACACCACAATGATCCTACCTAGTCTAACCTACAACACCACAATGATCCTACCTAGACTAGCCTACAACACCACAATGATCCTCCCTAGTGTAGCCTACAACACCACAATGATCCTACCTAGACTAGCCTACAACACCACAATGATCCTCCCTAGTGTAGCCTACAACACCACAATGATCCTCCCTAGTGTAGCCTACAACACCACAATGATCCTCGCTAGTGTAGCCTACAACACCACAATGAGCCTCCCTAGTGTAGCCTACAACACCACAATGATCCTCGCTAGTGTAGCCTACAACACCACAATGATCCTCCCTAGTGTAGCCTACAACACCACAATGATCCTCCCTAGTGTAGCCTACAACACCACAATAATCCTCCCTAGTGTAGCCTACAACACCACAATTATCCTCCCTAGTGTAGCCTACAACACCATAATGATCCTACCTAGACTAGCCTACAACACCACAATGCAAATAGTCCGGGTAACCATTTGGTTATCTGTTCAGGAGTCTTATGGCTTGGGGGTAAAAACTGTTGAGAAGCCTTTTTGTCCTAGACTTGGCACTCCCGTACCGCTTGTCATGCGGTAGTAGAGAGAACAGTCTATGACTGGGGTGGCTGGGGTCTTGGACAATTATTAGGGCCTTCCTCTGACACCGCCTGGTGCAGAGGTCCTGGATGGCAGGCAGCTTTGCCCCAGTGATGTGCTGGGCCGTACGCACTACCCTCTGAAGTGCCTTGCTGTCGGAGGCCGAGCAATTGCCGTACCAGGCAGTGATGCAACCGGTCAGGATGCTCTCAATGTTGCAGCTGTAGAACTTTTTGAGGATCTCAGGACCCATGCCAAATCTGTTTAGTTTCCTGAAGGGGAATAGGCTTTGTCGTGCCCTCTTCACTACTGTCTTGGTGTGATTGGACCACTCTAGTTTGTTGTTGATGTGGACACCAAGGAACTTGAAGCTCTCAACCTGCTCCACTACAGCCCCGTCGATGAGAATGGGGGCGTGCTCGGTGATCCTTTTCCTGTTGTCCACAATCATCTCCTTAGTCTTGGTTACGTTGAGGGAGAGGTTGTAATTCTGGCACCACCCGGCCAGGTCTCTGACCTCCTCCCTATAGGCTGTCTCGTCGTTGTCGGTGATCAGGCCTACCACTGTTGTGTCGTCGGTCGGCAAAATTAATGATGGTGTTGGAGTCGTGCCTGGCCATGCAGTCGTGGGTGAACAGGGAGTACAGGAGGGGACTGAGCACGCACCCCTGGGGAGCTCCAGTGTTGGTGATCATCGTGGCAGATGTGTTGCTACCTACCCTCACCACCTGGGGGCGGCCCGTCAGGAAGTCCAGGATCTAGTTGCAGAGGGAGGTGTTCAGTCCCAGGTTCCTTAGCTTAGTGATGAGCTGTGAGGGTACTATGGTATGCTGATTGTATTGACGATAATGGCAACTTCCTACTCGCCTTCTGCGTGTCCTGATGAGGCATCCGCAGAGGAGGAGGGTGTTCAATTTATTTCACAGCACAAGGGGAGGGTCATGTGAAAATATTTTTTATGTTGTGGAGGGGGTTCATTATTTTACGACACCTTGAATTGGAACCCCCCACCGTCCAGTAAATGTCGATCTGTCCCTAAGAGAGGGAAGAGAATGAGGAGGACAAAGGAGATGAATATAGAGAGCAAGATAGAATAGATTGGAAAGCGGGAGAGAGAGTGGTAAGCAATGTGTATGACTGATTACTCCGTCAGGTTATGTTAGTGTGAGTAAAGCACTCCAGCATCACTCTGCATCTGTGTGTGTGTGTGTGTGTGTGTGTGTGTGTGTGTGTGTGTGTGTGTGTGTGTGTGTGTGTGTGTGTGTGTGTGTGTGTGTGTGTGTGTGTGTGTGTGTGTGTGTGTGTGTGTGTGTGTGTGTGTGTGTGTGTGTGTGTGTGTGTGTGTTAGTATGTTACGCAGACACTTCATTCCTGCAGGTTTTTAATGAGGAAGAAATTGCTTCGCTCGCTGCCTGCGCCTCTGTAATTTCTGACACGCTGAAAGAGAGAGAAAACAATTGTGTAGCGTGCAAAGTAATATTGCCTCTCTGGCGTGAAACGATTGTGAATTGTTGACTGTTTATTTCAGAATATAGACACTATGTTCCTGTAGGAATAGCCAAGTGCTGATCATTGATTTGGATTGAATTTAGCAACCTCTATTTATAATACATAAGGCTGATTAACTTTATTGTTTTCTCTCCAAATTTACATCAGGAAAGATATAGCATAAAAAGGAGACCAGAGAGGAAGAGAGAGAGAGGATACCTCTCTGTGATAACAGAGTAGAATATCTCCATAAAAACAAAATGACATCATTTTAGCAGTCCTGATCAGGCAATTGTTCTCCAGGGGATCATGCACCTACTAGTTTAGAGGGGGCACGAAGTATGTGAGGATGGAGAGGGGGTTGGGGGGTTGGAGAATGGAGTAAACACCTGAAACAGTTTTTCCCTGTAATCTAGAGCCATAATCACTATGCCTTATTCTATAAACAAATATAATGAGAACTTGTTCTCAACTAGCCTACCTGGTTAAATAAAGGTGAAATAAAAAAATAATTTAAAAAATATGAACATGTTGATGCATAGGTTATCTAAGCTTACCCATTTTAACTTTTCAATTGTCATTTAAATGAGGGTGTCATTCTGACTCTTGTAAATTGCACATCTCAATATACTGCACTAACATGCCTAGGATATTACATCCAAATTACAACACTGTACATGGGATCATAACACACATTAATACAGGCACATATCGTGGCATCATAATTAATACACAAATAATATAATGTGCCACATTCCATTTTAAAGAACTGATTGGGTCTCTGCTTGACACCAACAAATGCCCCATAATATCTGGCCCTGTGCCCTCCCTAATTCCATTGAACATTTCAGCAGACTTTTAGCACTTCATAACTGGCTACCTGACTATTGTAACTCTTTGGGTGTAACATTCAATGAAAATGTTAATACCTTCTGGAAACAAAGATCATATTATAAAGAGGATGGGGTCCACCCAAATCTTTTGGGTTCCTGGATGTGTTCACATCATTATAAGGCTGTGTTGAGACAATTACTTATCAATGACCCAAGCACAGCTCAGGTAATCCCTACCATTGTGTCGCTGAGTTGTCATAATGCTTCAGCAAATGTACATTATCCCATGGGCGTTGGTAGATGGTTTGGGATGAGTCTGGCTGCAGAGTGAAGGAAAATCAGCCAACAAGAGCTCAGCATATGTGGGAACTCCTTCAAGACAGTTGGAAAAACATTCCAGGTGAAGCTGGTTGAGAGAATGCCAAGCATGTGCAATGCTGTCATCAAGGCAAAGGATGGCTATTTGAAGAATCTCAAATATAAAATATACTTTAATTTGTTTAACACTTTTTTGGTTACTTCATGATTCCATATGTGTTATTTCATAGTTTTGATGGCTTCACTATTATTCTACAATGTAGAAATTAGTAAAAATAAAGAAAAATCCTTGAATGGGTAGGTGTTCTAAAACCTTTTACTGGTAGTGTATGGGAGAATGCTATTCATTGACTACAGCTCAGCGTTCAACACCATAGCGCCTTCAAAGCTCATCAGTAACCTAAGGATTCTGCAACTGAACACCTCCCTCTGCAAATGGATCCTGGACATCCTGAAGGGCCACCCTCAGGTTATTAAGGGTAGTCAAGCTGATCCTTTACAATGGGTGCCCCTCAGGGGTGCGTGCTCAGTCCCCTCCTGTTATCCCTGGACACCCACGACTGCATGGCCAAACACGACTCCAACACCATCATTAAGTTTGCCGACGACACAACAGGTAGGCCTGATCACAGACAACGATGAGGCAGCCTATAGGGAGGAGGTCAGAGACCTGGCAGTGTGGTGCAAGAACAACAACCTCTCCCTCAACATGATCAAGACAAAGGAGATGATCGTGGACTACAGGAAAAGGAGGGCCGAGCACACCCCCATTCTAGTCGACAGGACTGTAGTGGAGCAGATTGAGAGCTTCAAGTTCTTTGGTGTCCACATCACCAATGAACTGTCATGGTCCAAACACACCAAGACATTCGTGAAGAGGGCACGACAATGCCTATTCCCCCTTAGGAGACTGAAAAGATTTGTCATGGGTCCTCGGATCCTCCAAAAGTTATACAGTTTCACCATCGACATCATCCTGGCTGGTTGCATCACCGCCTGGTATGGCAACTGCTCAGCCTCTAACCACAAGGCACTACATAGGGTAATGCATATGGCCCAACACATCACTGGGGCCAAGCTTCCTGCCATCCAGGACCTCTATACCAGACGGTGTCAGAGGAAGGTCCTAAAAATTGCCAAGGACTCCAGCCACCCTAGTCATAGACGGTTCTTTCTGCTACCGCACAGCAAGCACCAAGTCTAGGTCCAAAAGGCATCTTAACAGCTTCTACCCCCAAGCCATACGATTCCTGAACAGCTAACCAAATGGCTACCCGGAATTCCCCAGGGCAGCTGTATAGGCCCCTTATTTTTTTCAATCTTTACTAATGACATGCCACTGGCTTTGAGAAAAGCCTATGTGTCTATGTATGCGGGTGACTCAACAGTATACATATCAGCTACTACAGCAACTGAATTGACTGCAACAATTAACAAAGAGCTGCAGTTAGTTTCAGAATGGGTGGCAAGGAATAAGTTACTCCTAAATATTTTCAAAACTAAAAACATTGTATTTGGGACAAATCATTCACTAAATCCTGAACCTCAACTAAATTGTCAAATAAATCACGTGGAGTTTGATTAAGTTGAGGTGACTAAATTGTTTGGAGTAACCCTGGATTGGTAACTGTCATGGTCAAAACATGTTGATACAACAGTAGCTAAGTTGGGGAGAAGTCTGTCCATAATAAAGCACTGATCTGCATCCTTAACAACATTTTCAACAAGGCAGGTCCTACAGGCCATAGTTTTCTTGCACCTGGAATACTGTTCATTTGTGTGGTCAGGTGACACAAAAATTGTCTCAGAACAGGGCAGCACAGCTGGCCCTTAAATGTACACAGAGAGCTAACATTAATAATATGCATGTAAATTTCTCATGGCTCAAAGTGGAGGGGAGATGGACTACATCACTATTTGTTTTTATAAGAAGTGTTGACAAGCTGAATGCACTGAGCTGTCTGTTTAAACTACTAGCACACAGCTCAGACACCTATGCATACCCCTCAAGACATGCCACCAATGCTCTCTTAACAATCCTCAAATTAAGAACAGACTATGGGAGGCTCACAGTACTACATAGAGCCATGGCTACATGGAACTCTATTCCACATCAGGTAACTGATGCAAGCAGTAGCATCAGATTTGAATAGCAGATACAATTATGCACACTCTACACACACAGACATGGATTTTGTATTGTAGATATGTGGTATTAGAGTAGTGGCCTGAAGGAACACACTTAATGTGTTGTGAAAAGTGTTATGAAATGTAATGTGTACATTTATAATTACATGTACTGTAAGTATGTTAATGTTGCTGGACCCCAGGAAGAGTATCAGCTAATGGGAATCCTAATAAATGCAAATACAAAATATAAACCAAGTATCTTTCTGCATGTCTAAGCATACCTCTTGAGCTGTCTGTATCCACCTGACTGGTGTAAATAGGCCAATGCTTCTCTGCATCTCTGTTCAAATCTGGGCAAAAGAGTCAAAGGAATGTAAGTCTTACTCAGTATATTTCGTAATTCTTTGCTTTTCTAAAGTCTAGCAACTTTGCCAGCAGCCATGCCAGCTAATATAGTTAGAAAAGCTACTCTAACTTTATTGATAGCCTGAAATGCCTTAGTAGCTATTTATGAGGTTGTGAAATTGGAACCTGTATACCTGGCTATAGCTAAAGCCAACTTCATCAAATTGCTAGGTGGCTGGTATTACAGAGAAAAACAAAACATGTTTGTTTTATTTACTAATCAAGACTGAATCAATAACCCACATAGCTTGATCAAATTCATTGACAAACATACCTCCTGTGAGTCCTGCCCATCACCGGGAGCTAAAATCAAATCAAACACTGCGTGTGTCACTCATTCTGAACTCTATCTCCTCCTCCTCCGACAATATTGTCTGTATGCACTAGAGCCCTCAAACTCAACTCTGGACCTCAAAGCCAGTTCCACTGCATTTTTTCATTGTTCCACTCTAATAAGGGACTGATTTACTCCTGGGACACCAGGTGGGTGGAATTAATTATCAGGTAGAAGGGAAAGCTTGCAGGTTACGGGACCTCGTAGGGTAAGAGTTGAGTACCCCTGCACTAGAGTATCTATCATCCTGCATAGCATATCTCTGCTCCGTGGTGCACCTTGGAAGGAACCATTTACTAGGGAGAATAAGAGGGGGGTACTCTTTGCCTGGTCCAGTCAGTGTGCCCCCTCCACAAAATACTGTTGACAGATCTTTTTATAAATAATTATGAAAAAACATGGGCATGAAAATGAAGATAAAAAATGTATTTGACACAAAAATGTACATATAATAATCTGAGGGGGCGTGTGCCTTTGTGCCCCCTATGAGCATGACGCCTCTGATTGTTCTACTGCTGAAGGATATGGACACACACACCTCTGTTTATTTATCTGTCTGTCAAAGCCAAGATTCTACTCACCTGGAGTCCCAGATCTGAATCAATGTCTGAAAAGAGAGGAAGAATGAGAAACAGATCTCAAGGCCCAGATTGGAGAAAGGGCCTCAATATCAGACCTGTTACTAGTGGAGCAGTGACATCTCCTGGCTGAGCTCCATACTGCAGATCTATCTTTTTACTGTGAAAAGACTGACCTTTCAACGTCACATAATCACCTTACCGATCAATACAACTCATATGCGAACAAATCATCCAACACAAACCAGTAGATTATAGAGGTGAATTTGAATTGATGAAATATGCGGCCAGACAATGCTGTACACAGGTGGGTCATTTCACCAATTAGATGCCTTTTGAGCAGTGTAACCTAATTTCTTAAATAACATTTCTTATTTCACCTAATCGTAACAGCCTGTCATAAAGAGCACATGTTCAACTTAATAAAAATAAATAAAATCCCCATCTCAAGGGGTTAAATTTAAAAAAGGACTATAGTAAGTGCCTATTAAGTGCCAAATAAAGTAACAGGGTTGACCGTAACAGGGTTGACCGTAACAGGGTTGACCGTAACAGGGTTGACCGCAACAGGGTTGACCGTAACAGGGTTGACCGTAACAGGGTTGACCGTAACAGGGTTGACCGTAACAGGGTTGACCGTAACAGGGTTGACCGTAACAGGGTTGACCGTAACAGGGTTGACCGTAACAGGGTTGACCGCAACAGGGTTGACCGTAACAGGGTTGACCGTAACAGGGTTGACCGTAACAGGGTTGACCGCAACAGGGTTGACCGTAACAGGGTTGACCGTAACAGGGTTGACCGTAACAGGGTTGACCGTAACAGGGTTGACCGTAACAGGGTTGACCGTAACAGGGTTGACCGTAACAGGGTTGACTGTAACAGGGTTGACCGTAACAGGGTTGACCGTAACAGGGTTGACCGCAACAGGGTTGACGATTTCATCAAAAGAATCGGCCACAAATCCCGATGTGACAGGGGGAAATGGAAGCTTATTTTATACAACAGAGAGAGGCAAATGAATGCAAGCTCACTAATCACATGAAATAAATCATAATCTTCAGAAATGACTTTGCCAATGTAACAAAATAACAAGGG
Source organism: Oncorhynchus keta (assembly GCF_023373465.1). Lineage (NCBI taxonomy): Eukaryota > Metazoa > Chordata > Actinopteri > Salmoniformes > Salmonidae > Oncorhynchus > Oncorhynchus keta. The sequence goes on along the minus strand of NC_068430.1, from coordinate 32,245,760 downwards.
AGTTAGAATGATGGTGAAAACGTGGGGTGTGTTGGGGTTAAGTGGTTTAAAATCTTCACAGAAGTCACAGAGGATACACAGAGGGACATTTCCAAATGCTGAATGTTGCCACTTAAGCAAGTCTTTATCAATGACATATATTAAAGGGCCCTTCATTTATACCAGGCTTTTAAAATGCAATATTTGTGCACAATCTCTACTTAAAATATCAAAAGAGTGTAAAAGGCACTCATTTTGTGGAACGACCCAGGTATAGTGATAAGAACACTTGTCCACTGACTCCATCTGGCATGGGAGTAATATATCAGTGTGCAGCTCCCAGACGTCTAGACGCATCCTATTGAGTTGTGAGGCTCTTTGAGCGGCTCGTATCCCGTCACTTCTTAGTCTTACACGTTTATCTCTTCCTGAGGTCCATTCTCCCTCAAAACTACTGAGAAAAACTGGGCAGCTCCGATCACTGACAAGGGTTTTAATGGTTTTTGGTTTGAGATAAGGGATGTCAAATAAAACGTCAGGCTTATCACTGTTACCACAGAGTTGGATCCCAGTCATCACAGCCACAGCCTCTAATCCAAGCCGGAGAAATAGTCAGAGATAGGGTTGATCCCTTTGTCTTACAGAAACCTACACACTCCCATCGCATACCAAAACAAGGACAATGTAGGCCTACAAAAGCTGACACACTAAAGGGGATTGAAAAGAGATTATGTTGGTACTGTTTATTATTTTAGAGACACTAAAAAACACAAATGTAACACTGATCTTGATTTTGTTTCATATTACATTTTTCAGAACACAATATCTACTATATCTTTGTTTTTGCTTGCTAGACTTACAATGTATAAAACGCTCTGAATAATTCTCCTTCTCTTATGTTACTGCTATGCGTTCTGTTCCTCATTGGGAATGTTTGGTTTTTCCTTCTGGCTTTCATCCCTTTTCTGTGAAACGATGTATGTCCTCTATTCTTCAGCTCGCTGTTCTGTTTGTTCAGATAACGAGCACACAGCCACTCACATCCTGCCTACAGAGACACACTGAGGGATTTTATTCTGAGACTACTACGTGTGTCCCAGTTTTAGCAATATGGCCTATTTGTGTACAGCAATCTCTCACTGCAACAACTCGCCCCAATGCTTGGGTTATTTTAAACAATGCATGTGTTGGTCCCCTGGAGTGTTTTTATCAGAACGCACATGTGTCCTGTATTTGTGTGACGCGTTGCCGTGGGAGGCCAACCCTCACTACACTAATTTGTCAGCTCTGTGGGTTGCATATCTGTTTGTGTGTGTGTACATGTGCGTGCATGCGCATGTGTGTGCACAAGTGTGTGTAGATGTTTGTGTAAACAGTACATTTTAATAAGTTGAAGTAAATAAATGCTTGTTGGATACTCTCTGAACTGTCCCATGATGCACTGCTGCTCCCGTAATTCCCCTACCTGTCACCTATCCAGTCTCTCCCTCCTAGCTGGCTGTCTCCTGTCACCTTTCCAGTCTCTCCCTCCTAGCTGGCTGTCTCCTGTCACCTTTCCAGTCTCTCCCTCCTAGCTGGCTGTCTCCTGTCACCTTTCCAGTCTCTCCCTCCTAGCTGGCTGTCTCCTGTCACCTATCCAGTCTCTCCCTCCTAGCTGGCTGTCTCCGGTCACCTATCCAGTCTCTCCCTCCTAGCTGGCTGTCTCCGGTCACCTTTCCAGTCTCTCCCTCCTAGCTGGCTGTCTCCTGTCACCTATCCAGTCTCTCCCTCCTAGCTGGCTGTCTCCGGTCACCTATCCAGTCTCTCCCTCCTAGCTGGCTGTCTCCTGTCACCTATCCAGTCTCTCCCTCCTGGCTGGCTGTCTCCTGTCACCTATCCAGTCTCTCCCTCCTAGCTGGCTGTCTCCTGTCACCTATCCAGTCTCTCCCTCCTAGCTGGCTGTCTCCTGTCACCTATCCAGTCTCTCCCTCCTAGCTGGCTGTCTCCTGTCACCTATCCAGGGAGCTGCCATCTGTCTATCTGTCTGTCTGTCTGTCTGCCATCAACATCTGAATGCCCTCTCCCCTGGGACTGATCCATCTCTGGCTGCCTGTGAATGAGCAGAATGGCAGCCAACAGATACAGGGTAGAAAATCCTCACTTGGTCCACAGACTACAATCCCCATGCAGATTACAGTTACTTACTGCTGGGCTAAAGGAATTTAAAGGTCTTATCTGACATGTTTTCACTTGCTTTCATCTCCACCTTCATTGTCTTGGACCCGGCATTCTGCAGCTACTATAATCTTCTACCCCCATTCATATCTCCATGAACCTTCAAAACACTCCTTTGAAAAACAACTCCCCCTCCTTAATGAACAAATTACCATACAAGCCTGGTACCACCCAAGACGTCACTACACTGCATCTCATCACAGGCCTGAGATTGCCAAGCCTTTCTGATTCCACTTTGTTCGGCTCCATGATCAAAGCGGAACAGGGCAGACAGTTAGCGAGACGCCCCCAGACAGAGAGAGACTTGCCTGGGGCACACTCTGTTCTGTGCATGGGTAATGTGTTCTTTGGTTCTCTACTCTACAGTGTGTGTGTGTGTGTGTGTGTGTGTGTGTGTGTGTGTGTGTGTGTGTGTGTGTGTGTGTGTGTGTGTGTGTGTGTGTGTGTGTGTGTGTGTGTGTGTGTGTGTGTGTGTGTGTGTGTGTGTGTGTGTGTGTGTGTGTGTGTGTGTGTGTGTGTGTGTGTGAGAGACGTGTGGGGCTGAGAGTAATGCTCTACTTTCCTTCTCCTCAGTTAAGCTAAAAAAAAAACACACAGATGGGTCTCAGTTTAGAAACACACAGAGGGAGTTGCTATAAAAATAACCATATCATGACATTTGATTCTTGGCCAGTAAATTAACCCTCATTGAGTCATGCAAGACTGCCATCAGCATTGATGCCTAGACAGGAATGGGATTGAATGGGGTCCTGTTAGCATGATAAAGTCAAGTGTAATTGCATCAAGTGTAATTGGGTGAATCATCCCTCTTACTGAGAGATGTGTGTGTGGGCGATACTGTAGTTATTCACTCCACAGGAGTTCTACTCTCCAGGCCTCAGTTCTGGCCGATGGATGAAAGAGAGTGTTGTTTTGACTACCCAATGATGTTGCCTCCCACCATTAATCCACAACACTAAGTGTCAGAGGTCCCATCCAGACACAACCACCTCCTAGGCACTTCATGTTGATCTGAAACAATTTGATAGCTATATGGTAGTTGCTGCATTTTCCCCTCCAGAATCTACAATGTACCCTGGGCTATGGGCTATTTCTGGATGGGGCCTCTCTCTCCCATCACGGTGGATGACAGTGTGATACGTGTGTGTGTGTGTGTGTGTGTGTGTGTGTGTGTGTGTGTGTGTGTGTGTGTGTGTGTGTGTGTGTGTGTGTGTGTGTGTGTGTGTGTGTGTGTGTGTGTGTGTGTGTGTGTGTGGGTGTGTGTGTGTGTGTGGGGGGCGATGGGTGCCGTTCAAGATTTGGGATGACGTTTTTTTGTGTGAGCATGGCCTTACAGTATTATCACAGCATATTGGATGACTGTCATTCATATTCCATTAGCCCAGCTTAATGTATACAACATCGATATGTTTAAGCTACAACATTATACTGGAATTTGCCCTATACCCATCGTAAGGTTGTTAGTTGATCTGATCACAGTTCACTTACATACCAGCCACATACAGCTTCAGCCTTGTTCTAAAATAGATTACATTTTTGTTTTCCCTCTTCAATCTACACACAATACCCCATAATGACAAAGCGAAAACAGGTTTTTAGAAATTTGTGCAATGTAGAAAAAAGAAAAGAAAAACAGCAATACCTTATTTAGATAAGTTTTCAAACCCTTTGCTTTGAGACTCGAAATTGTGCTCAGGTGCATCCTGTTTCCTTTGATTATCCTTGAGATGTTTCTACAGTACAACTTGATTGGAGTCCAACTGTGGTCAATTCCATTGATTGAACACTTGACAATGCATGTCAGAGCTAAAACCAAGTAATGGGGTCAAAGGATTTGTCCGTAGAGACAAAAGACAGGATTGCACAGATCAAAAACCCAGTGGCCTCCATCATTCTTAAATGGAAGAAGTTTGGTACCACCAACACTCTTCCTGGAGCTGGTCAACCGGGCAAACTGAGCAATCGGGGGGAGAAGGACCTTGGTCCGGGAGGTGACCAAGAACCTGATGGTCACTCTGACTGAGCTACAGAGTTCCTCTGTGGAGATGGGAGAACCTTCCAGAAGGACAACCATCTCTGCAGCACTCCACCAATCAAGCCTTTGGTAGAGTGGCCAGACGGAAGCCACTACTCAGTAAAAGGCACATGACAGCCCACTTTGAGCTTGCCAAAAGGCAGCTAAGGACTCTCAGACCATGAGAAACAAGATTATCTTGTCTGATGAAACCAAGATTGAACTATTTGGCCTGAATACCAAGAGTCACATCTGAAGGAAACCTGGCACCATCCCTACGGTGAAGCATGGTGGTGTCAGCATCATGCTGTGGTGGATGTTTTTCAGCGGCAGGGACTGGGAGACTAGTCATGATCAAGGAAAATTGAATGGAGCAAAGTACAGAGAGATCCTTGATGAAAACCTGCTCCATAGCACTCAATACCTCAGACTGGGGCGAACGCTCACCTTCCAATAGGACAACGACCTTAAGCACACAGCCAAGACAACGCAGGAGTTGCTTCGGCACCAGTCTCTGAATGTCCATGAGTGTCCCCGCCAGAGCCCGGACTTGAACCCAATCAAACATCTCTGGAAAGACCTGAAAATAGCTGTGTACCGGCGTTCCTCATCCAACCGGACAGAGCTTGAAATGATCTGCATTGAAGAATGGCAGGAACTCCCCAAATACAAGTGTGCCAAGCGTCATACCCAAGAAGACTTGAGGCAGTAATCACTGCCAAACGTGCTTCTACAAAGTACTGAGTAAAGGGTCTGAATACTTGTGTAAATGTAATATTTCCATTTTATTTCCTTTTTTCTAAAAACCTGTTTTTGCTTTGTTATTATAGGGTTATGTGTGTAGATTTATGAGGGAGAAAACTATTTAATAAATTTTAGAATAAGGCTGTAATGTAACAAAATATGGAAAAAGTCAAGGGGTCTGAAAACTTTCTGAATGCACTGTTCGTACCTATCTCAACCAGAAGCCATGGATTACAGGCAACATCCGCACTGACCTAAAGGCTAGAGCTGCCTGTTTCAAGGAGCGGTACACTAATCTGGAAGCTTCTAAGAAATCCTGCTACAAACTCAGACGAGCCATCAAACATGCAAAGTGTCAGTACAGGACTAAGATCAATCAATGTGTACAATCACGCAGTACAGTGTACAGCAAGAAGTTTAGCTGTTCCACCGGTGGGCCCCGGAGCCAATACATTAATAAAACCAAAAGCTTACCTTGACTTGGAATAGTTGTAGTGTTGGATAGCCTTAGCCAGCTAGCTAACATACATAGCATTCCTCTCTGTTTGAGTCAGGTTGTTGAGTAGACTAAATGAGCTGCATTAGCTAGCTAAGCAAGTGAAAGGTAAACTAAGACAAAAAATATACAAAATATAGCTAGCTCTCTCTCTCTCTTCTGCGTCTTATTTTTTAAAGAAATGTATTTGTTCAAAACGGTTGCCTTTCTCTCTCTTTGAGTCAACTTGAGTCAGCTAGCAAGCACTGCACTGCATAAAGTGTGGTGACACTTTATCCACTGCAGTGCTTGCTAGCTAGCTGTAGCTTATGCTTTCAGTACTAGATATAATTTTCTAATCCTTTGATTGGATTGGACAAGATGTTAGTTCATATTGCAAGAGCTCTGATAGGTTTGACAACGTCCTCTGGAAGTTATCAAATTACTGTGTAAATCTATGGAAGAGGGTCAGAAGAACCACGAGCCTCCTAGGTTTAGTATTGAAGTCAGTGTTTGGAAAATAGCTGTCTTCCGGCTACACCATGGAGCTACCCTAGAGGGTGCTGTTGAGGCTACTGTAGACTTCATTGCAAAACAGTACATTTTAATCAGTTATTTAGTGACTTCCTCCTCTGAGGAGCCTCCACCGGTGTGTGTGTGTGTGTGTGTGTGTGTGTGTGTGTGTGTGTGTGTGTGTGTGTGTGTGTGTGTGTGTGTGTGTGTGTGTGTGTGTGTGTGTGTGTGTGTGTGTGTGTGTGTGTGTGTGTGTGTGTGTGTGTGTGTGTGTGTGCGTGCGTGCGTGCGTGTGTGTGCGAGTGCGAGCGAGGAGGCAGGAATAAAGATAGAGTGAGGAATAGTACCATTAGCAGGTTAGGTCCCATGCGGCCCTCCAGATAGCAGAGCAGACAGAATGAGTCCACTTGTTTAACTGTGAGTATGTAGGACACACTGTTCCATCATACATAACTGGAGGGAGGGAGGTAGGGAGGGAGGGAGGGAGAGAGAGAGAGAAAGAGAGAGAGAGACTCAATATGTTGTAATTACTTGATTTGAGTAATTAAGTACAGATGAACAGAAGTGTAATTATGAGGAAAGCTTTGAGCTTCATGATGTAGGCCTGCTGTAAAGTTGAGAGGCAATCCAGATCAAGAAAATGTTGTCTGGTTACGCATCCACATCGCTCCACCCAACTAACGTTTCTTCTCCATGATGAATGTATGTAGCCATAGATCAGCAGAAATGAAAGGAAAATGTGCTTACAGAGTACATTATGACACAAATAATGAGTTAAATCAATGGCACTGAACTGATGCACAGAAATTGACAGAAAAAGTTGACAGTTAAACAGATAAACAAAAACAAAAACAAAAGGAAAGTTGGCTATGAGATTGAAATGAATCATTCCAGTAGGCCCTACTGGCATGTCCTGAGTTGCCAAGAGGGGGGAAACATTACATTCTCAATGCTTATTATGACAATAAACATCAAACAGAGCTATATACAGTGGTGACCTGTCATCCACCTGTTATGAGCCCCACCTGTTATGAGCCCCACCTTTTATGAGCCCCACCTGTTATGAGCCCCACCTGTTATGAGCCCCACCTGTTATGAGCCCCACCTGTTATGAGCCCCACCTTTTATGAGCCCCACCTGTTATGAGCCCCACCTGTTATGAGCCCCACCTGTTATGAGCCCCACCTGTTATGAGCCCCACCTGTTCAGCAATACATTTTTAAAAATTACAACAACAACAACAAAAAACATATATATTTATATATCTTGATGTCTTCACTATTATTCTATAACGTAGAAAATAGTTTTTTTTAAATAGAAAACCCCTTGAATGAGTAGGTGTGTCCAAACTTATGACTGGTACCGTATATATGACTGTTTTTTTGTTGCCTGTTTTGCATGTTATTTTGGCATTAATATGTGTCATTGAGTTAATAAAGCCACATACAAATACGGTCTCTTTTTTGCATTCTTGAGTAAGGCAACTCCAAAATGCAGGTGTTTCAGCCAAGCTCAGTGCTTTCTGTGGTCATGGAGCAGCCAGTGGAAAATACGGATTGTAGGGGTTGGTAATGTTCTCTAGTTGCGCCGTGAATGGCTCAGTGTTCTGTCACTCATGGGGACAATAGGTCACGACAAATTCTACAGGGAGAGCTAGAAAATTAAAGTGCCTTGGGTGATGCCATGAATTTACATTAGAAGTACCCATCCAAGAGGGCTCAAGGTCATTGCCACAGATTCAATTACGTCAAATCACGTTATATCTACCACAGCTTTCATTGGACTGATCATGTCAACGTCATACTTTCCAAATCTGAGCTATCAAGCTAGACAAGCAGTCATCCTCATGAACCAAGTCGACAATCTACTGGCAAATCCTTTTCATCCTTGTCACATGAAGAGAAATTATATATAAAATTTATCATTGCTCATCGGCCATTGGACATAAACATTAAACAACAGATTGGAAATTGCAAATTCAACAATGAGTGGTTTGAAAGGAATCAGTGACTTACTGCAAGCTGGTCATCCAACTCGGAATTCTAAGTCAGGAAGTCAGGCTTCTTTCTAGAGCTCCGACCTGAAGATCACTAACATCATGATTCAACCTTGTTTTTTTCGGAGTTCCCAGTTGTTTGATGACAAAATTTGCCCACAAGAAGGACCGCCGTGCCACCTTCCTGTTCAAGTGAGCACAGCACACAACAAGGTGAGTCCAAAAATAGGCCTTAGGCTTGTATGTCTTGTATGCTGCTACATAAATTATGTAATATGCCAGGGAGATATGTATACTCTAGCTAAGAAAGTAACACTAAGTGTATGTTGTGTAGTAAGATGTTAGTAGCCCATGTGCCTCACCCTAATAATTTGTTCCCTTTTCCCCTTATAACTTAGGGTACTGTTCTGACTTGGTGGTGCACATGTAGCCTATAGCCCGTTTTTAAAGAAATGTAATCATTGAATATTGCCCCCTTTATTTATCCTACGGTTCTGACTTGGTGTACATGGAAAATAGTGTAAGAACTGCCCATGTTCTGAATTATGTCAGTGTCCATTTCAAAAGTGCTGAACAAATAGTTATATTGACCACATCCATCCTAGCCCGCTCATTAAGGTCTTAATCGAAATTACGGATTGCCTTTTATCTGCTCGTTGTTCCCTTATGCCATAGTTTGTGCATATCAACTGTCAGTAGAAATCAGATTTTATTAAGCAAGTCCGCCACATCAGCTATGTTTTTTTTAAAGGCAGTAAATGAATGAACTGTTTCGCTGCAAGTCGAGGCTCAGCTGATAGCCAGGTGAAGCAGTGGCAAGGATTCACTCCATGGTGCTGAAAAGAAAGCTCTGCTGTTGGGAAAGCTTTATGTAGGCACCGTTTATCACCGTTATAGTGCATGTATTGTTTAATGTTGTGTAGTGGCTTTGCTGGCATGCATCCTCCCAAAATTGATGTGTTTGCCCCACCAATATGTACATGCTAAAATCCCCACGCGCTGTATGTACTCACTTATAAAATATTTATGAAGGGAAAAACATTTCAGCGATTTTCTTTGTATGAAAAATGGCTGTTAGGCCTACAATTAAAAGGTGTAAAAAGTGTGTCAGTGTGTGTCAGAGTGCGATGTGGGTTATCGGCATGGCACAGCGGCCGACCCTCCTTATTCCACAAGTCATGTATGAATGACAACCAGTAGGCTACGGCGAAAGCAGAAATTCCTATTTCAAGTGTGACCCACATAATGACGAAGGATGGAAGTGGTTGGGCTTATTTGAACATACATTTTTAGAGTGCGCTACTACCAGTGCCTGTTTTACTGCGAAAACACACTGCTAAACCAGCGAGAAGAAAGGAAGGAGGGAGTGTCTATTTCTCGGGTGGATTATTGCACTGGAGCTTCTCTCTCCATCTCACAGCCTTCCCAGCAAAAACGCAGACGGAGAGAATATCTGGGAGAAATCGGACAGCGTGAGGATAGAAAAGTAAGTGAGAAGGATTATTTGAAATATTGTCGCTTAATGTGACCGACCTGTCATTGCAAGCGCCGTGTCAGCTTTGTGTTCAACTTTTCTGAGGCCAGTGTGTGTGTGTGTGTGTGTGTGTGTGTGTGTGTGCAACCTGGACTCAGGTGTAGACTTAACATAGTAAACGTAAATCCGGGACACTCCAATTAGTATGATATGTTATGTTTGGTATGGTTTGTATTAATTTGTGGATGTCGATCATCCATTTCTTATGATATGTTACGAATTCCAGTGTGTTGTGGCTAACGTTAGGTATGTGGCTACGTGGCTAACACTAACGTTAGCTAACCTTAGCTAGGCTAGGAGTTAGAGATTGGGGTTAAGGTTAGGGTTAAGGTTAGGAGAGCTAACATGCTAAGTAGTTGCAAAGTTTGGGTTGCTAGATGTTGGCGTTATATGCCCGCCCGGTAAATAGTTGCCGGTGATGAGATTCGGACACGCAACCTTTGGGTTGCTAGACGTTAAACGCCCGCCCATCATCATCCATCCATCCCGACCAACCTACACACTTTATCTTTTGCCTTAATTAACCTTCTGTCTTATGTACCCATACCAAAAGTAACATATACTAATTTTAATTTCCTGTATTTCTGTGTACTATGTTACAGCTAGTTTATGTGACCATGCTGGTGAGTGCACCTCAATAAATCACAGATAAGTGTGCGATACATAAAGTAGCTTATAAACCTATTATTAATTGTACTAGACCTATTATCTCTTTTCCAGTTCTAACTTGTTATTTTTTACAAGTGGTAAGATGATGATGATGATGATGATGATTGTGGTAGTAGTGACGAGGTTGGTGTTGTTGTTGGTCATGACTGTACACTTGGTAGTGATAAGGAGAATAGTGCTGAAAAGGAGCATTAATAATGACTCATGCCATTTTCAGTCTGAAAGGTAATTTGTATGCTGACTGGCTGGCTGTGTAACCCTGACTCAAACACACGCTATACAGCGAGTAGCAAGGCTGGGAGATCTGGGTCACCCACTGAGTTGAATAGCAACTGAAATCCTCTCCTCTCTTTACTTCATCTCTCCATCCTCCACTCCTCTTAGCATCTATTAATTACCTACAGTCATGAATGCCCTATAAATCAACGGACCTGTGAATTGTGCATGGAGATACTTGTGGTTCATGCTAAATAAATACAAACACTTTTGAGGCCATTGTAAAGCTGCTCTGGGTAACTCTCCTTATTGCTCGTGCAAACAGAAGACTGAGGCCCACGACCACTCTGCCAAAGTTAACAGCTCTGGAGTTTGGCCTGTCAGTCTGCTACCTCTCACTGCTGTGAGCCTTGGCAGTCCCCTTCCCCCTCACCCCTCTCTCTTTTTGTCTCCATCTTGCTGGCCCAGTCAGCACAGCAGAGAGTGACACAAGAGAGTCACGTTCTGCTGACACGGGAGAAATAGTTAGACTGGTTCTGTAGGCTCTCTTTCTTTCCCCTTATTCCCCCTCTCATTCTCTCTCTCACACACACACACACACACACACACACACACACACACACACACACACACACACACACACACACACACACACACACACACACACACACACACACACACACACACACACACACACACACACACACACACACACACACACACAGTAGTAGTAATTAAGTATAAAATCCTATAGGGGGTACTGTGTCCCTGGCTCCCCTCTGTAATAGAACTACCATCAATACCTCTACTTGTTCTTCCATCCCTTTATTGCTCCATCAGTCATCTCACTCTCATTATCTACCTTAGCAATACTCCCTCTTTTATCCCACTCCTACTCAATACTCATACTCCTACACACATACTCCTACTCATCTCTCTTTCCTTCTTTCCCACTCTCTTTACTCTCGCTCTTTGCCCTCTGTCTTTCTGCGCTCATGCCTTTTCCAGGCTGCCACATTGGCATTTCTAATGGTTCTCCCACCCAGCAGCCAGTGTACTGGCTGAGGGTCTGTGTGTTTGTGTGTGTTTGCAGGAGTAATGTACAGTGCAGTAAGCCTGCAGTGTTTATTTTATTTTTTTATTTCACCTTTATTTAACCAGGTAGGTCAGTTGAAAACAAGTTCTCATTTACAACTGCGATCTGGCGAAGATAAAGCAAAGCAGTGCGACAAAAACAACAACACAGAGTTACACATAAACAAACGTACAGTCAATAACACCAAATAAAATCAAAATAGAAAGATATATGTACAGTGTGTGCAAATGTAGAAGAGTAGGGAGGTAGGCAATAAACAGACCATAGAGGTGAAATAATTACAATTTAGCATTAATACTGGAGTGATAGATGTGCAGATGATGATGTGCCAGTAGAGATACCGGGGTGCAAAACAGCAAGAGGGTAAGTAATAATATGGAGATGAGATAGTCTGGTGTGCTATTTACAGATGGGCTGTGTACAGGTACAGTGGTCGGTAAACTGCTCTGACAGCTGATGCTTAAAGTTAGAGAGGGAGTTAGATATAAGACTCCAGCTTCAGAGATTTTTGCAATTCATTCCAGTCATTGGTAGCAGAGAACTGGAAGGAAAGGAGGCCAAAGGAAGTTTTGGCTTTGGGGATGACCAGTGCAATGTACCTGCTGGAGCGCATCCTACGGGTGGGTGTTGCTATGGTGACCATTGAGGCTGAGATAAGGCGGGGCTTTACCAAGCAAACACTTATAGATGACCTGGAGACAGTGGGTTTGGCGACGGATATGTAGTGAGGGCCAGCCAACGAGAGCATACAGGTCGCAGTGGTGGGTAGTATGTGGGGCTTTGGTGATAAAACGGATGTCACTGTGATAGACTACATCCAGTTTGCTGAGTAGAGTACTGGGGGCTATTTTGTAAATGACATCACTAAAGTCAAGGATTGGTAGGATAGTCAGGGTATGTTTGGCGGCATGAGTGAAGGTTGCTTTGTTGCGAAATAGGAAGCCGATTCTAGATTTAATTTTGGATTGGAGATGCTTAATGTGAGTCTAGAAGGAGAGTTTACAGTCTGCAGTATGTTTGACTGAGTATAAAGTCCATTGGTCTGAATAACAGAATGCCTGCAGCATGTGCTGTGATTTGTTTAAAACAAATATTTAGCCTTAATTTAAGCAGGGAGTCATGCTGACACCACAGTCTCTTTCACAGATGAGATCTGCATGAACAAATCAATAAACAACCACTATACATACTGCATTTATATACACATCAATTACACAAGGTTTTTTCTCCACATTTGATGCTCACAAAAACTAAAAGCAGATTTACCTAACTCATGGCGATTGAAGGGATCTCCAGGGTCAGCCATCCCTGAGACCGTGTCTGGTAACTTATACGTCATGATGATTACATCATATTGATCTATACAGTAGCAGCTCCAGTGTCTTCCATTCTTTGCCTTGATGCCTACATATATGAAGACTATATCTGTTTGGCCAACGTTAAACATGGGCAACAGGTAGCCTAGCGGTTAAGAGCATTGGGTCAGTAACTGAAGGTTGCTGGTTGAAATCCTTGAGCTGACTAGGTGAACATTCTTTTGATATGCCCTCGATCAAGGCACATAACCCTAACTGCTCCAGGGTTGCTGTCAATAATGGCTGATCACTGGCCTTGACCCCACTCTCTGAGGGTGGCTCAGGGGGTATATGATATGCACAAATAATATACAATTCACATGCTTATAATACACACTTGTATATGTGTGAAATAGGACAAATGCACCTATCTTATAATTCAAAAGGAATATTAGCTTATTGTTGGGATGGGTGTCGGGCCTTATATTCATTTAGAGGGACATGTTCTGGTCTGGAGACATGTTCTAGTCTACAGTGGTCTGTTATTTGGCAGATAGGGTGTCATTCTATCTCAGCTTTTGATATTCTCAGCTCTCATTGTGACATCATCACCTCTTGGTCATTCCGCCTTGCATCCGCTTGTGCTGCCTGTATGCATGCTGCTGGGTTGCTATGGAAACGATTGGTCTGCTTTTACAGCAGCTGTTTACCGAAAAGCATGCGAGCGAGAGAGCACATTTACTCACACACAGACAGCACACAGACACACACACATACACAAACACACGTGCGATGCCAGGAGGGCGAGACAGACAGCGCCTGATTCTACATTGTAAAAACAAATATCCTGTTGTGTTTACAAGCAGCCAGTTAGTTACCTGTCAGTAACTGTAAGAAAAGGGTATATTAAGTTACCATACATTTTTTACAGTAATTTACAGGTAGCCTGGCTGTCAGTAAGTTACTGTATAAACAGCAGAGAGAGAGAGAGACAGAGAGAGACAGAGAGAGAGAGAGCTGACTTGGCCTCCTCTCATCGTTGCCATGGTGTATTGGCCCAAGGCTCATCAGGTCAAACCCCCTGAGTGAGAGAGAGACAATGAGCTGTTAGATATAATTAGTCATGTGGATAATCACTTAGTGGCCTGGCCTCAGCCAACAGCCTTACATCAGCTGGTCCAACCTTGGTCCTTTAATCTAGCACCACTAACACGCCTGATTCTAATAATCAACTGCAGGGCCTTGATTAGCTGAATTTCTGTCTGTTAGTGATGGGCTGTAACAAAAGTCTGCACACCCTGTAGGTGTCCAGGAACAGGGTTGGTGACCACTGCCCTTCACTGAGTACAGTAGCTCCAAGAGATGCATTTCTCATTGTTATTGATTTGCTGTTTGTGTGTCAGTTGCTGATACAACTGGGAAGATGTAGCTGAAAGTCCGTGTGTTTCTGTGTGTGAACATACCTACTGTACAACAACAAGTATTGAAAGAAAGTTATTGCCTCAAGCTAACAGTGGAGACATTTAAACCAAACGTCTAGGTTGTTCTTGTCATCGTTTTCATTGAAAACACATGTTCTATTATCAGGAAGCAGGAGAGCATGGCGGATACTAATGAATGCAGGCAGAACCGAGTGAGAGGGAATAGACGAACACTGACATTCCTTGATACAACTTTTGTAGTGATGAAACATGAGGATGAGATCTTGTAATTCCTATATTTGGCCCTATATTTCCTCTTCAAATAGTTCTAAGCAGTAACAGTAGCCTGCAGGGTGGTGTGACACTGTGATACACTACCTTCTTGCACTGTACTGTGCTGTAACTCTGTAAACAAAGAATAATAGCAGAATCAGTATACTGCTGTATAGCAAGTCCCCAGGCTGGTAAAACACCAGTGTAGAACTGCAGTCAGGAGTAGTGTATTAAAAGATACTACATGAACAGTTCTACGGTATGTTTGTATATATCTGGATCTCGTCTCTGTCTGGGTCTCATGGGGCCAGCACCGTTATTGTATTGTATTGGAAGTCAGTGAGTCATCCACTTTAGTGTGGACAGCCTTGTATGAGTGGAATGAAGCCGTGTTGGACTGTGTTTGTGCTGCATTGAATTGGATTTGATGACGACGTTAGAGCAGCAGTTTTATGGCCCTAGCATTGATTGGCTCTCCTGGGTGTCCGTTTATTTAAACCCAACCCAGCATGAACACTGTTGTTGGAACTGCTGTACGAGGGGACAATTTGTGGATATAAAGGGAACGAGACGAGGGAGACTAACTAATTAAAAGTTTGGAAAGAGATGCATGCTGATTGTGAACGACTTACGTGGGTGCTGGTGGAACTTCTGTTGATCTCAAAATGTTCAAGCAGTTAATTAAAGAAAGATGTGGTGAAGCAAAATCGGTTACAGATTGCAATTAATATGCTCTGCAAGGCACAACAGGAGAAAGCAATCGTGCCTCGCTAACAAGACTCTGCCTGCCGGGGTCAGAGTGGAGAACAACACCACAGCTTTTATTTGCTGTTATGCTTTTCTTTAATCCATTATTAAAACCAAACCAAACAATATACTGACTGGGTGGAACTCTGTACCCTCACAACAACACATGTCACTGTTTCTATGGTAACCCATCCCTGCACTCAAATGTTCCAAAGGGAAAGAAAGAAGTGTCTCTCTCTTCATTCTCTCTCTTCCTTTTATTTGTCTGTTTGCGATTGGAAGAAAGGTATGACAGCGTGACGAGAGAGAGAGAGAGAGAAAGAGAGAGAGAGCAGACAAAGACAGAAGGAGGGATGAGGGAGAGACAGAGAGACAAAGAATCTGTCTACTGCATATACACACTTTGACAGTAGTGGGAACTCTTTAGGGAATATAGTGCATTGTGGTCAAACAGTGAAAATGGATGGAGAGACGAACTAAACGTCTGTTGTTGAATGTGCCAAACCCACACAATTTTGTACTGAAGTAAGCCAATTATGTTTGAGTGAACATCCAATCTGTTCAAAAGTAAATTGCTGTAGGCAGTGGCAATTTTAGCATGGAAATGTTGGTGGGGCCAAAAAAATAACAAGTGGGATGCATGCCAGCAAAGCCACAACACTAAACATTACATTAATTTGTACTATAACGGTGACAAACGGTGCCCACAAACTGTTAGGACCTACATAAAGCTGTCCCAACATCAGCCTTGTCTGGCAGCGAAACAATTCATTCAGCCTCAAAACATAGCTGTTATGGCTGACTTGCTTAAACAAATGTGGTTTCTAATAACAACTGAGATGTACAAACTATGGCATAAGGGGACGACAAGAGGATACAAGGCAATCCGTAAATTCGATTAAGACATTAATGAGCGAGCTAGGACGGACGTAGTCAATACAACTATTTGTTTAGCACTTTTGAAATGTACAGCGACAGAATTCAGAACATGGGCCGTTCTTACAGTGTTCTCCCTGTACACCAAGTCAGAACCGTAGGATAAATAAAGGGGGAATATAAGCAGACAATGAAAGCTCTTACAATATCCAATGATTACATTTCTCTAAAACAGGTTGTAGGCTACATGTGCACCACCAAGTCAGAAAAGTAGGTGAAATTAAGAGGGGTAAATAGACCAAATTATTAGGTTGAGGCACATGTGCTTCTAACATGTTACTACACAACATACACATAGTATTACTTTCTTAGCTACAGTATATATATCTCCCTGGCATATTACATCATTTATGCAGCAGCATACAATACATTTTTGGACTCACCTTGTTTTGCTGTGCTCACTTGAACAGGAAGGTGGCGCAGCGGTCCTTCGTGGGCAAATTTTGTCATTAGAGTCTGGCATTCTTTGGATTTATGGTTCTTTCAAAACAACTGGGAACTCTGGAAAAAAACAAGGTGAATCATGATGACGTCATTGATCTTCAGGTCAGATTTAGATTTGGATTTGGATGACCATTCAAAACGTATTTTCCCAGTCGGAGCTTGTTTATTCCCGACTTCCCAGTTGTCTTGAACTCACTATCAGGTTTTCGCAGTTCCGAGTTAACAGTTGTTTTGAGCGCGGCACAAATCATGCTTCATTGACAGGATGGGTAACGTTGAATGTTTATCATTTTAAACTTGGAAAAGAGCCCTTTAATCCCAGATTTGGGACCACAGCCACTCCACTGAATAGCAGGCTAGTGATTGCTATGCAATGCTTGCAGTTAGCCACTGTCACTGATTCCTTCCAAACCACTCATTGTTGAATTTGCGATTTCCAACTTGTGTAATGTTTATGTCCAAAGGCCGATGAGCACCGATACGTTTTATCTATACTTTATCTTCATATGACAAGGATTAGAAATGATTTTGCCAGTAGATTGTCGACTTGATTCATGATGATGACTGAAAGTATGATGTTGACATGATCAGTCCAATCAAAGCTACTGTACATATAACGTGATTTGGCATCATTTTATCTGTGGCCAATGACCTTGAGCCTTCATGGATGGGCACTTCTAATGTAACTCTATGGCAGCACCCAAGGGGCTAGAATTTTATAGCTCTACCCTTAGAGTTGGCGGTGACGTAGTGTCCCCATGAGTGACAGAACACTGAGCCTATCACGGCGCAATGCTCCATATTTTCTTCTGGCTTGCCCCACCACCATAGAATGCACTGAACTAGGCTGAAACACCTGCATTTTGGAGCTGCCTTACTCAAGAAAACAACAAAGAGACCATGTTTGTATGCGGCTTTATTAACTCAATGATATATATTTTTTTACATTGTTTGCAAACTGATATGTGACTCGTATTAATGCCAAAATAACATGCAAAACAGGCAAGCCAGAAAACAAGTGAATGACGGGTCGCCACTGGCTGTAGTTTGCTTTGATTAGAAGCATCTGCTCAATGACCATATAATGAGTCATTGGGAAATTAGATGAGGCCTCTTTATGTCCTTCCTGTTCCATACTAACCATCCTTCTCTCTCATTTCCTGCAGGACCCAGTGTGAGCCAGTAGTAAACTCCAGTGGAAGAGCCTCTGCCTGGGCTTTGCAGACCTTGCTTTACCCCCTATCTTTCCACCTGGGTGGATCTCCTGACAACACCACTTTCGTAGCTCTTCCCCAAGACACGGCTCTATACCCTGGGGTGCTAACCCTGTCCACCTCCCTCTGGTTCCCTGGACCCACTTCACCCTCACCTCTCCCCCAGCAACCCTTCCCTTCCCTGGGCTGAGATAGAGATGTCTGTGCCCTCGGCCCATGAGTTTCACTGGCAGAGCCTGGCACGGCTGTCCAGCGGACGTGTCTACCACTCCCTGGCGGAGGTGGGGGGGCAGATGTACATGCTGGGGGGCTGTGATGCTGCAGGGAGGCCCTCCCCAGCCTTAGAACTCTACTCTCCAGAGGTAGGTTGGCGCACACACACACACACACACACACACACACACACACACACACACACACACACACACACACACACACACACACACACACACACACACACACACACACAGGATTAAACAAAGAACACACACAGTTCAAATATAACAGGACTAAACAACCATGTAATTACACTTTATTGATTGTTGTTATCAGGGGGACCGGTGGCTGAGCCTTCCCCCCATGCCCACCCCTCGGGCAGGTACGGCCGTGGCGGTGCTGGGCAAGCAGATCCTGGTGGTGGGCGGTGTAGGGGATGACCAGCGCCCCCTGAAGGTGGTGGAGGTGTACAACACAGAGGAGGGGAGGTGGAGGAAGAGGAGCGCCCTCAGAGAAGCACTGATGGGGGTGGCCATCATTGTGAAAGGTGTGTAGGGTGGGGGTTGCTCACTGTTCATAGTTGCACATTCTATACATGACCAGAAACATGTTTTTGGCTCAGTTTTTACCTCCTCCCCTCCCTCCTCTCTCTCTCCCCCCCTCTCGCTGTCTTTGTCTCTCTTTCTCTCTCTCACCTCTCTGTAGATGGACGTGCGTTGGCTGTAGGGGGTATGGGTGCAGACCTGCTCCCCCGTAGTATACTGCAGCAGTATGACATGAGGAAGGACGTGTGGGCACTACTGCCCCCTATGCCCACACCGCGGTATGACGCTACCGCACACCTGCTGGGCAACAAGATCTACGTGGCAGGTAAGGAAAGGGTGTGTGTGTGTGTGTGTGTGTGTGTGTGTGTGTGTGTGTGTGTGTGTGTGTGTGTGTGTGTGTGTGTGTGTGTGTGTGTGTGTGTGTGTGTGTGCGTGCGTGCGTGTTTGCATGTGTAATGGGAAGGAGGAAAGGGGATACCTAGTCAGTTTCACAACTGAATGCATTCAACCGAAATGTGTCTTCCGTATTTAACCCAACCCCTCTGAATCAGAGAAGTGCGGTGGACTGCCTTAATTGACGTCCACATCATCAGCGCCCGCAGAGTATACTAAGTGTGTGTGTTCTCCCTAGGTGGGCGTCAGTGTAAACGCACGTTGAAGGTCTTCGAGGTATACGACTCAGAGACACGCTCCTGGACTACACTACCCAACATGCCGTGTAAACGTTCGTACGGGGGCATGTTCTGGGACAGTTCGGGGAGGCTGTGTCTGCTGGGGGGGCTGAGGAAGGGAGGAGGCCACCAGAGCTCCAAATTCACCAAGAACGTCAACATCTTTGATACTAACCAGGGTATAGACCACCAAGAACACACACACACAAACATACATGTAAGTGCACTGATTCCCTTCTCCAGGAAGACAATAAAGTCCTATTCTATTGTAAAAGCCACACTGCAAATCTGAGAGAGAGTTAGGAGAAAGACCACTCTCTACATGTAGAATTTAGAACACACGTACAAAGACATACACAAACAGTGTGTGTGTTTATTTTAATTTTTTTTACCTTTATTTAACTAGGCAAGTCAGGTAAGAACAAATTCTTATTTTCAATGGCAGCCTAGGAGCAGTGGGTTAACTGCAGGGGCAGAACGACAGATTTGTACCTTGTCAGCTCGGGTTTGGTGTGTGTGTGTGTGTGTGTGTGTGTGTGTGTGTGTGTGTGTGTGTGTGTGTGTGTGTGTGTGTGTGTGTGTGTGTGTGTGTGTGTGTGTGTGTGTGTGTGTGTGTGTGTGTGTGTGTGTGTGTGATAGTGATAGTGTCTCCTATTAATTTTAAAGGTGCCTGATCCTATTGAATTTCTCCCCAACGAAAATGAATTCTCTAAATGTAAGAAGCTTGTCCCCGCTGGCTGCATGCTGCACACACACATCTCATATTCCTGGAAAAAATGACTTTTTTTTCGTCTCACAGAAAGAAATCTCTGAATAACAAAATATCAAATTGAGAAGAGACCAGGGAGAAAAAAATCGATAAGTAATTTCAGACAGTAGGGTATTTTGTCACGCATTTGTATTTTTGTATTTTTCCCGAACAAAGCAAATGAAAGGAGCAGTAGGAGTCTGAATACTAATCTAACACCTCAGTGAGAATGTCAGTGTGGCCGTCTGTCTGTCTGTCTGTCTGTGTTTTACTCCAGATATATTATACATTCATTTACTCTACCCTCCTCAGGCACACACACACACACACACACACACACACACACACACACACACACACACACACACACACACACACACACACACACACACACACACACACACACGGTAAACAATAAGACCCATTCACACCCCCTCC
Organism: Oncorhynchus keta; assembly: GCF_023373465.1. NCBI lineage: Eukaryota > Metazoa > Chordata > Actinopteri > Salmoniformes > Salmonidae > Oncorhynchus > Oncorhynchus keta. The sequence continues at coordinate 32,225,362 of NC_068430.1, read as the reverse complement.
CAATCTAATCTAAGTGGAGATGAGATGGGAGACCAGCTATAGCTAGGAGGGAGATGTTTCAATTACAGAAACAGATTGCTTTATTATCTTTCTTTCCCCACAGAGTCTACAACTCACACACAGGGAATCTGGGATATTATACCCTGTATCGCAATCATGGCTATACTTATCCATTCTTTAATGTCCTTAGAGAATGTTGACTGAAAACCAGTGTGCAAAATAGCAAAAACAATCAGCATCCCCTGGGGTGCCCAGGTCTAAGTTTGGGAAACGCTGTACTATGGGGAAATGTAATTACGTACCAAGCTGACACCAAAGGAAATGACATTAAACGGCACATGGCCGAACTGAACTGACCACCCAGAACTGACCCCGCCAGATGCATCAGTCTGGGTGTTGAGCACATGGCCGAACTGAACTGACCACCCAGAACTGACCCCGCCAGATGCATCAGTCTGGGTGTTGAGCACAAAGCGAACTGCACTGACCACCCAGAACTGGTCCCGTCAGATGCATCAGTCTGGGTGTTGAGCACATGGCCGAACTGAACTGACCACCCAGAACTGACCCCGCCAGATGCATCAGTCTGGGTGTTGAGCACATGGCCGAACTGCACTGACCACCCAGAACTGACCCCGCCAAATGCATCAGTCTGGGTGTTGAGCACATGGCCGAACTGAACTGACCACCCAGAACTGACCCCGCCAGATGCATCAGTCTGGGTGTTGAGCACATGGCCGAACTGCACTGACCACCCAGAACTGACCCCGCCAAATGCATCAGTCTGGGTGTTGAGCACATGGCCGAAATGAACTGACCACCCAGAACTGACCCCGCCAGATGCATCAGTCTGGGTGTTGAGCACATGGCCGAACTGCACTGACCACCCAGAACTGACCCTGTCAGATGCATCAGTCTGGGTGTTGAGCACATGGCCGAACTGAACTGACCACCCAGAACTGACCCCGCCAGATGCATCAGTCTGGGTGTTGAGCACATGGCCGAACTGAACTGACCCCGCCAGATGCATCAGTCTGGGTGTTGAGCACATGGCCGAACTGCACTGACCACCCAGAACTGACCCCGTCAGATGCATCAGTCTGGGTGTTGAGCACATGGCCGAACTGAACTGACCACCCAGAACTGACCCCGCCAGATGCATCAGTCTGGGTGTTGAGCACATGGCCGAACTGCACTGACCACCCAGAACTGACCCCGCCAAATGCATCAGTCTGGGTGTTGAGCACATGGCCGAACTGAACTGACCACCCAGAACTGACCCCGCCAGATGCATCAGTCTGGGTGTTGAGCACATGGCCGAACTGCACTGACCACCCAGAACTGACCCCGCCAAATGCATCAGTCTGGGTGTTGAGCACATGGCCGAAATGAACTGACCACCCAGAACTGACCCCGCCAGATGCATCAGTCTGGGTGTTGAGCACATGGCCGAACTGCACTGACCACCCAGAACTGACCCTGTCAGATGCATCAGTCTGGGTGTTGAGCACATGGCCGAACTGAACTGACCACCCAGAACTGACCCCGCCAGATGCATCAGTCTGGGTGTTGAGCACATGGCCGAACTGCACTGACCACCCAGAACTGACCCCGCCAAATGCATCAGTCTGGGTGTTGAGCACATGGCCGAACTGAACTGACCACCCAGAACTGACCCCACCAGATGCATCAGTCTGGGTGTTGAGCACATGGCCGAACTGCACTGACCACCCAGAACTGACCCCGTCAGATGCATCAGTCTGGGTGTTGAGCACATGGCCGAACTGAACTGACCACCCAGAACTGACCCCGCCAGATGCATCAGTCTGGGTGTTGAGCACATGGCCGAACTGCACTGACCACCCAGAACTGACCCCGCCAAATGCATCAGTCTGGGTGTTGAGCATATGGCCGAACTGAACTGACCACCCAGAACTGACCCCGCCAGATGCATCAGTCTGGGTGTTGAGCACATGGCCGAACTGCACTGACCACCCAGAACTGACCCCGCCAAATGCATCAGTCTGGGTGTTGAGCACATGGCCGAAATGAACTGACCACCCAGAACTGACCCCGCCAGATGCATCAGTCTGGGTGTTGAGCACATGGCCGAACTGAACTGACCACCCAGAACTGACCCCGCCAGATGCATCAGTCTGGGTGTTGAGCACATGGCCGAACTGAACTGACCACCCAGAACTGACCCCGCCAGATGCATCAGTCTTGGTGTTGAGCACATGGCCGAACTGAACTGACCAACCAGAACTGACCCCGCCAGATGCATCAGTCTGGGTGTTGAGCACATGGCCGAACTGAACTGACCACCCAGAGCTGACCCCGCCAGATGCATCAGTCTGGTTGTTGAGCACATGGCCGAACTGAACTGACCCCGCCAGATGCATCAGTCTGGGTGTTGAGCACATGGCCGAACTGAACTGACCACCCAGAACTGACCCCGCCAGATGCATCAGTCTGGGTGTTGAGCACATGGCCGAACTGAACTGACCACCCAGAGCTGACCCCGCCAGATGCATCAGTCTGGTTGTTGAGCACATGGCCGAACTGAACTGACCCCGCCAGATGCATCAGTCTGGGTGTTGAGCACATGGCCGAACTGAACTGACCCTGCCAGATGCATCAGTCTGGGTGTTGAGCACATGGCCGAACTGAACTGACCACCCAGAACTGACCCCACCAGATGCATCAGTCTGGTTGTTGAGCACATGGCCGAACTGAACTGACCACGCAGAGCTGACCCCGCCAGATGCATCAGTCTGGGTGTTGAGCACATGGCCGAACTGAACTGACCACCCAGAACTGACCCCGCCAGATGCATCAGTCTGGGTGTTGAGCACATGGCCGAACTGAACTGACCACGCAGAGCTGACCCCGCCAGATGCATCAGTCTGGGTGTTGAGCACATGGCCGAACTGAACTGACCACCCAGAGCTGACCCCGCCAGATGCATCAGTCTGGGTGTTGAGCACATGGCCGAACTGAACTGACCACCCAGAACTGACCCCGCCAGATGCATCAGTCTGGGTGTTGAGCACATGGCCAAACTGAACTGACCACCCAGAGCTGACCCTGCCAGATGCATCAGTCTGGGTGTTGTGCACATGACCGAACTGAACTGACCACCCAGAGCTGACCCCACCAGATGCATCAGTCTGGGTGTTGAGCACATGGCTGAACTGAACTGACCACCCAGAACTGACCTCGCCAGATGCATCAGTCTGGGTGTTGAGCACATGGCCGAACTGAACTGACCACCCAGAACTGACCTCGCCAGATGCATCAGTCTGGGTGTTGAGCACATGGCCTGAACTGAACCCAGAGCTGACCCCGCCAGATGCATCCAGAGGCTGAACTGAACTGACCACCCAGAGCTGACCCTGCCAGATGCATCAGTCTGGGTGTTGAGCACATGGCGAACTGAACTGACCACCCAGAACTGACCCCGCCAGATGCATCAGTCTGGGTGTTGAGCACATGGCCGAACTGAACTGACCACCCAGAGCTGACCCTGCCAGATGCATCAGTCTGGGTGTTGAGCACATGGCCAGAACTGAACTGACCACCCAGAACTGACCCCACCAGATGCATCAGTCTGGGTGTTGAGCACATGGCCGAACTGCACTGACCACCCAGAAGCTGACCCCGCCAGATGCATCAGTCTGGGTGTTGAGCACATGGCCGAACTGAACTGACCACCCAGAACTGACCCGCCAGATGCATCAGTCTGGGTGTTGAGCACATGGCCGAACTGCACTGACCACCCAGAACTGACCCCGCCAAATGCATCAGTCTGGGTGTTGAGCACATGGCCGAACTGAACTGACCACCCAGAACTGACCCCGCCAGATGCATCAGTCTGGGTGTTGAGCACATGGCCGAACTGCACTGACCACCCAGAACTGACCCGCCAAATGCATCAGTCTGGGTGTTGAGCACATGGCCGAAATGAACTGACCACCCAGAACTGACCCCGCCAGATGCATCAGTCTGGGTGTTGAGCACATGGCCGAACTGAACTGACCACCCAGAACTGACCCCGCCAGATGCATCAGTCTGGGTGTTGAGCACATGGCCGAACTGAACTGACCACCCAGAACTGACCCCGCCAGATGCATCAGTCTTGGTGTTGAGCACATGGCCGAACTGAACTGACCAACCAGAACTGACCCCGCCAGATGCATCAGTCTGGGTGTTGAGCACATGGCCGAACTGAACTGACCACCCAGAGCTGACCCCGCCAGATGCATCAGTCTGGTTGTTGAGCACATGGCCGAACTGAACTGACCCCGCCAGATGCATCAGTCTGGGTGTTGAGCACATGGCCGAACTGAACTGACCAACCAGAACTGACCCGCCAGATGCATCAGTCTGGGTGTTGAGCACATGGCCGAACTGAACTGACCACCCAGAGCTGACCCCGCCAGATGCATCAGTCTGGTTGTTGAGCACATGGCCGAACTGAACTGACCCCGCCAGATGCATCAGTCTGGGTGTTGAGCACATGGCCGAACTGAACTGACCCTGCCAGATGCATCAGTCTGGGTGTTGAGCACATGGCCGAACTGAACTGACCACCCAGAACTGACCCCACCAGATGCATCAGTCTGGTTGTTGAGCACATGGCCGAACTGAACTGACCACGCAGAGCTGACCCCGCCAGATGCATCAGTCTGGGTGTTGAGCACATGGCCGAACTGAACTGACCACCCAGAACTGACCCCGCCAGATGCATCAGTCTGGGTGTTGAGCACATGGCCGAACTGAACTGACCACGCAGAGCTGACCCCGCCAGATGCATCAGTCTGGGTGTTGAGCACATGGCCGAACTGAACTGACCACCCAGAGCTGACCCCGCCAGATGCATCAGTCTGGGTGTTGAGCACATGGCCGAACTGAACTGACCACCCAGAACTGACCCCGCCAGATGCATCAGTCTGGGTGTTGAGCACATGGCCAAACTGAACTGACCACCCAGAGCTGACCCTGCCAGATGCATCAGTCTGGGTGTTGTGCACATGACCGAACTGAACTGACCACCCAGAGCTGACCCCACCAGATGCATCAGTCTGGGTGTTGAGCACATGGCTGAACTGAACTGACCACCCAGAACTGACCTCGCCAGATGCATCAGTCTGGGTGTTGAGCATGGCCGAACTGAACTGACCACCCAGAACTGACCTCGCCAGATGCATCAGTCTGGGTGTTGAGCATGGCCGAACTGAACTGACCACCCAGAGCTGACCCCGCCAGATGCATCAGTCTGGGTGTTGAGCACATGGCCGAACTGAACTGACCACCCAGAGCTGACCCTGCCAGATGCATCAGTCTGGGTGTTGAGCACATGGCCGAACTGAACTGACCACCCAGAACTGACCCCGCCAGATGCATCAGTCTGGGTGTTGAGCACATGGCCGAACTGAACTGACCACCCAGAGCTGACCCTGCCAGATGCATCAGTCTGGGTGTTGAGCACATGGCCGAACTGAACTGACCACCCAGAACTGACCCCGCCAGATGCATCAGTCTGGGTGTTGAGCACATGGCCGAACTGAACTGACCACCCAGAGCTGACCCCGCCAGATGCATCAGTCTGGTTGTTGAGCACATGGCCGAACTGAACTGACCCCGCCAGATGCATCAGTCTGGGTGTTGAGCACATGGCCGAACTGAACTGACCCTGCCAGATGCATCAGTCTGGGTGTTGAGCACATGGCCGAACTGAACTGACCACCCAGAACTGACCCCACCAGATGCATCAGTCTGGTTGTTGAGCACATGGCCGAACTGAACTGACCACGCAGAGCTGACCCCGCCAGATGCATCAGTCTGGGTGTTGAGCACATGGCCGAACTGAACTGACCACCCAGAACTGACCCCGCCAGATGCATCAGTCTGGGTGTTGAGCACATGGCCGAACTGAACTGACCACGCAGAGCTGACCCCGCCAGATGCATCAGTCTGGGTGTTGAGCACATGGCCGAACTGAACTGACCACCCAGAGCTGACCCCGCCAGATGCATCAGTCTGGGTGTTGAGCACATGGCCGAACTGAACTGACCACCCAGAACTGACCCCGCCAGATGCATCAGTCTGGGTGTTGAGCACATGGCCAAACTGAACTGACCACCCAGAGCTGACCCTGCCAGATGCATCAGTCTGGGTGTTGTGCACATGACCGAACTGAACTGACCACCCAGAGCTGACCCCACCAGATGCATCAGTCTGGGTGTTGAGCACATGGCTGAACTGAACTGACCACCCAGAACTGACCTCGCCAGATGCATCAGTCTGGGTGTTGAGCACATGGCCGAACTGAACTGACCACCCAGAACTGACCTCGCCAGATGCATCAGTCTGGGTGCATACATTCATGGCCGAACTGAACTGACCACCCAGCTCTACCAGCCACAGAACCCCCGCCAGATGCATCAGTCTGGGTGTTGAGCACATGGCCGAACTGAACTGACCCCCAGAGCTGACCCTGCCAGATGCATCAGTCTGGGTGTTGAGCACATGGCCGAACTGAACTGACCACCCAGAACTGACCCCGCCAGATGCATCAGTCTGGGTGTTGAGCACATGGCCGAACTGAACTGACCACCCAGAACTGACCCCGCCAGATGCATCAGTCTGGGTGTTGAGCACATGGCCGAACTGAACTGACCACCCAGAACTGACCCCGCCAGATGCATCAGTCTGGGTGTTGAGCACATGGCGCGCTGCCTAGTGACTTTCCCCTGTCGCAGCCGTAAGAACAGCTACACTGGGAGAAGTGACATCCAAGAGATAAAACCTCACAAAAGATATCCATTATCCAGTGGGAGAGGCGCTGTTTAGAGAGCTGGATTAGCAAAACAGACAAAACCTTGATCACATAACCGGATATCCTGGGTCTGTTCAATGTACCTGCGTAAAGCTCGCACCGAACACAGGGCATGTAACCTCTGTTGCTCTTCAGACCCCTAGACTTTTCCACATTTTGTTACGTTACAGCCTAATTTTAAAATGGATTCATTTGATTATCCCCCTCATCAATCTACACACAAAACCGAGACGTACACCTTTCAGGAACCGCACCACCAGGGGGTGAGCCTCCAGTGAGGTTCCATCAATTCCCACATGACACGCCGATACAGCGCACATGTACACTTTTAAAGTGGAGAATGCTTGTAAAGCCCCTATAAGAACATAAGTATGCCCCTCACAGAGCAGTGAAAAGTCCTTTATCTTGGCACCAGAGCTCAAACGCTTGTCACTGATACGCATACAGCCCTCTCGTGGAGGGCGCCCTTGCAGACTGAACGGTAGGAATAACATTCAGAGGTAAACCTCTAGCCATCAGATTAGGCCCATAGGAACCAAATCTCTAGCCTCGCTTGACAAACAGGGACAACAGGTCCCTGCGCAACAGGTCCCTGCGCAACAGGAGTTTCCACGGGTCCTCACCTAAAAGGAGAATTATCTCCGTGATCCAAGGCTGCCTGGGCCAATGGAGAGCCACAAGAATCAATGGTAAACCCTTCCGGGGGACCCACTAAGGAAACAAATAAAGGAGGGTCTGGGGCCACTGGTGTGCCAGAGCGTCCATTCCCAACGGGGCACTCGTGCCCTCAAACAGATGACACTACGCCAGCACTCAGTGCTGGTTGGGCCTTATCAACAAAAGCCTCATGGGAACAACTTCCATCACAGAAGCCATCATCCCCAGCAGGCATAGGCACTGGTGAAAACGCCCTGTGACCCAGACAAAATTTGGCTAAGCAGAGCTGGAACCCGGACACCGTCCGTGAGTCTAGCTCGAGACCCAGAAACAGAATGTGCTGAGTCAGATAGCTCTTTTTCTAGTTTCTATGAAGCCTAGAGACTGAATACGGGACAGTAGCTCCCACCAGTCAATCGCTGTAATAGCCGACGGCTCGTGAACATTCTGTTTGATTCTGGAGATGCTTGTTGAGGGCACATTCTCTAGAATGAGACACAAAGTCCCCTTTTCGTAACCAGGAGTACCGGCTGAACCAGCAGTCCCAGATCTTCGACACAGGAACCACTCAGATTGCCTGCTTCTGGAGATGGAGGATATTTCCTCCCTCAAAACGGGCACTGAGGCCTCGGGAACAGTCGACATGACGACGCTGCAGAAGTGTGGGGGAAGCACAACCAATTGTAGCCTGTACCTTGACATCACTGTTCACATGATCCAGGGCGACACTGCGCATGCCAGCCATTGGTTGGAGCAGACAGTGAGCATCCTGTGTAGTGTCATCTGAAGTGACTGGGAGAGATTGGTTCTTCTTCCATTCGCACCACTCTTGAGGACCGTGTGTCTGAACGTGGAGAAGGAAGACTTCTTCTAACTCACATACAGGAGGAAACACTTTTAACAATGGGGAAAACTGTGGAACTCTGTTGAAAGAACAGAGTGTTTATGTGCCAAGGTTTGCCTACCGATCGTCCCACTCTGGGTCCGGTGACCAGTGACATACCCTCATTGGTTTAGGCAGTAAGATGTGTTCCGGTAACCGGCTGGCACCCAGCGCTGGACCGCATGCATTAAAAATAGACCCAGAAAAAAAACATTATCATGGAGGTTACCCTACCGACCAGTCATAGGTATTGGCGACAAATCGCCTTATAACCTAGCTGGGAAAGGGACAGACAGTGACCCTTTCTATTTTAACAGACAGCTCATTTGGGGGCTCATATGAACCCCAGAGACTGTGTGTGGGATAATAGCATGGTCGTGTCCAACCCTCCTCGTTCCCGCGACTCCGCTACCAACAACTAAACGCCTACAGAGCCAATAACCTGTATCACTCGACACCTCATAGGGACTAGTGAGCTACAGACAGGAATCAGCAATGAATCACAGTAATGAGCCACCTATGGAGGAGGGGCGCCCCCTTGTGGACAGTGTCCCATCTTGTCACTCACCCTGGGGAGATTGATATTCCCCTTGAACCCTGTGAATACTGTGGAAGGGGGGCAAAAAAAGTGTTAAACAATTCAAAATATATTTTAAATTTGAGATTCTTCAAAGTAGCCACACTTTGTCTTGATGACAGCTTTTCACACTCTTGGCATTCTCTCAACCAGCTTCACCTGGAATGCTTTTCCCACATATACTGAGCACCTTTTGGCTGATTTTCCTTCACCCTGCGGTCCATCTCATCCCAAACATTTCAATTGGGTTGAAGTCGGGTGATTATGGAGGCCAGGTCATCTGATGCAGCACTCCATCACTCTCCTTCTTGGTCAAATAGCCCTTACACTGCCTGGAGGTATTGGGTCATTGTCCTGTTGAAAAACAAATGATAGTCCCACTAAGGGCATACCAGATGGGATGGTATATTGTTCCAGAATGCTGTGGTGGCCATGCTGGTTAAGTGTGCCTTGAATAATAAATAAATCACAGACAGTGTCACCAGCAAAGCACCTCCACACCATCACACCTCCTCCTTAATGCTTCAAGGTGGGAACCACACATGCAGAGATCATCTGTTCACCTACTCTGCGTCTCACATGGCGGTTGTAACCAAAAATCTCCAATTTGGACCCATCAGACCAAAGGACAGATTTCCACCGGTCTAATGTCCATTGCTCGTGTTTCTTGGCACAAGCAAGTCTCTTCTTATTATTGCTGTCCTTTAGTAGTGGTTTCTTCACAGCAATTCGACCATGAAGGCCTGATTCACGTCTCCTCTGAACAGTTGATGTTGAGGTGTGTCTGTTACTTGAAGCATTTATTTGGCCAGCAATCTGAAATGCAGTTAACTCTAATGAACTTATCCTTTGCAGCAGAGGTAACTCTGGGTCTTCCTTTCCTGTGGTGGTCCTCATGAGCCAGTTTCATCATAGCTCTTGATGGTTTTTGCGACTGCACTTGAAGAAACTTTCAAAGTTCATGGCATTTTCCAGATTGAAGGACCTTCGTGTCTTAAAGTAATGATGGACTGTCGTTTCTCTTTGCTTATTTGAGCTGTTCTTGCCATAATATGGACTTGGTCTTTTACCAAATAGGGCTATGTTCTTTGTACCAACCCTACCTTGTCACAACACAACTGATTGGCTCAAAAGCATTAAGATGTGAAGAAATTCCACTATTTAACTTTTAACAAGAAAAACCTGTTATTGAAATGCATTCTAGGTGACTTCCTCATGAAGCTGGTTGAGAGAAAGAGTGTGCAAAGTTGTCATGAAGGCAAAGGCTGGCGACCTTGAAGAATCTTGTTTTAACACTTTTTTGATTACTACATGATTCCACGTGTTATTTCATAGTTTTGATGTCTTCACTATTATTCTACAATGTAGGAAATAGTATAAATATAGAAAAACCCTTGAATAAGTAGGTGTGTCCATACTTTTGACTGGTGCTGTACATTAACTGCACCACTTACTATAATATCTCCAGTCCCTGCTAGTTTAGCTATCAGTAGTAGAGCAACTAAACTCTCTGAACTGTCTTCCTGCTAGTGTGTTAGTGTGTTCCCCTCACTCTGAATCTGAAGGGACCTTCCTTACTGCTGAATGTGATATGTTTAAAACAAGTTATTTAGAGGAAGCCCCTGAGAGTGCCAGCCAGCCACCACATCAACAACAAAGGCCTTGGCAGAGGAGTGTGCCCGTCCGTCGCCAGCTGTGCTCTGCCTTATTCCCTTTCAGGTTCAAGTCTGGGCTGGCATCAAAACAGTTTATTAACACAGTGCTTTTATCTGCTGGTTCAGTTTCTCTCTCTCCCTCTGTCTCTCTCTGTGGAGCTGTGCAGCTGATTGTGATGTCAGAAATACTTAACGTCCTACAGACAGATGAGGCACAACATAAAAGCTTAAAAAGAGGACTTGAAAAACGCACTGTGTATCCTCCCTATTTGCTGTTTCCCTGAAATACTTTCACCGTCTTTAGCCACACAAGTGTTTGCCTAAGTAGAAGTGTAAATAATATGCAATTTTACTCCAGAGGTCACCTCCTGCCAGACTGCAGGAGGGAATCATCTTGTTTTTCTCCTTTGAAGCGATTCAAATGTACCGACTTGTTGGTTTCATCGTGAAATTGTCTCTTTCTTCTTATTTCCAATATCTTGGGCCCTGACCTGATAGTTTGGTGTGTGTGCGTGCATTGTGCCCAGGTGTGAGTGCGAGGACATTTGTATTCATGGTGCGCACAGTATTACTGAGTTGTGATGCCACCAGCATTCAAGAACACTAAATTGTAGCTTGCAGAATTGGCAGAACAAAGAAACATGTTTTATGCAGTGGTCAAAGTGGACTTTACAACACTTCACTAAAAAGTGTTAACATCATCCTCTCCTGTCCCCCCAGGGTCATGGCTGAAGTCAGAGGACACGGTGGCCATGAAGACTAAGAGGGCTGACTTCGCCTCAGCTTTCCTCAGGGGCAGGATGGTTGTAGCAGGAGGACTTGGTGAGGGAGGGAGTGTGAATGTGTGTGTATAAGTGCCTGTATATGTGTGTTTTTGTTGACACCTAGTTGGTCTTGACAACGTGTGATGGCCGGGTGTGGTCCCCAGGTCACCAACCCTCAGTTCTCGACACGGTGGAAGCCTTCCACCCTCAGAAGAGGAAGTGGGAGAGACTGGTTCCTATGGCAATGCCACGATGCTCCGCCTCCTCCATCGTCATCAGGGACCGCCTGCTGGTGGTTGGAGGAGTTAACCAGGTGCTGGAATATTGCTCTGCATGTTGTCACACACATAACATTAACTAACTCATTTTTACAAAAAATGTAATACTTCCAGATCAACTGTAATATCAATACCATTGTAAATCAACATTTTCCCCTTTCCAACAAAATCAATGACGAGACCTTCATGATGCCCATCTTCGCATGATCCCATATGGCAATGAGCTCCGTCAGGTCTTTTTAAAAATGGCGGGTGGGGAAGCGAAACCTCTTGCGTGATAGTGAGAAGGACAGATGTGTAGTGTGGGGAAGCGAATCCTCTTGCGTGATAGTGAGAAGGACAGATGTGTAGTGTGGGGAAGCGAATCCTCTTGCGTGATAGTGAAAAGGACAGATGTGTAGTGTGGGGAAGCGAATCCTCTTGCGTGATAGTGAGAAGGACAGATGTGTAGTGTGGGGAAGCGAATCCTCTTGCGTGATAGTGAGAAGGACAGATGTGTAGTGTGGGGAAGCGAATCCTCTTGCGTGATAGTGAGAAGGACAGATGTGTAGTGTGGGGAAGCGAATCCTCTTGCGTGATAGTGAGAAGGACAGATGTGTAGTGTGGGGAAGCGAATCCTCTTGCGTGATAGTGAAAAGGACAGATGTGTAGTGTGGGGAAGCGAATCCTCTTGCGTGATAGTGAAAAGGACAGATGTGTAGTGTGGGGAAGCGAATCCTCTTGCGTGATAGTGAAAAGGACAGATGTGTAGTGTGGGGAAGCGAATCCTCTTGCGTGATAGTGAGAAGGACAGATGTGTAGTGTGGGGAAGCGAATCCTCTTGCGTGATAGTGAAAAGGACAGATGTGTAGTGTGGGGAAGCGAATCCTCTTGCGTGATAGTGAGAAAGGACAGATGTGTAGTGTGGGGAAGCGAATCCTCTTGCGTGATAGTGAAAAGGACAGATGTGTAGTGTGGGGAAGCGAATCCTCTTGCGTGATAGTGAAAAGGACAGATGTGTAGTGTGGGGAAGCGAATCCTCTTGCGTGATAGTGAGAAGGACAGATGTGTAGTGTGGGGAAGCGAATCCTCTTGCGTGATAGTGAGAAGGACAGATGTGTAGTGTGGGGAAGCGAATCCTCTTGCGTGATAGTGAAAAGGACAGATGTGTAGTGTGGGGAAGCGAATCCTCTTGCGTGATATTGAAAAGGACAGATGTGTAGTGTGGGGAAGCGAATCCTCTTGCGTGATATTGAAAAGGACAGATGTGTAGTGTGGGGAAGCGAATCCTCTTGCGTGATATTGAAAAGGACAGATGTGTAGTGTGGGGAAGCGAATCCTCTTGCGTGATAGTGAGAAGGACAGATGTGTAGTGTGGGGAAGCGAATCCTCTTGCGTGATAGTGAAAAGGACAGATGTGTAGTGTGGGGAAGCGAATCCTCTTGCGTGATAGTGAGAAGGACAGATGTGTAGTGTGGGGAAGCGAATCCTCTTGCGTGATAGTGAGAAGGACAGATGTGTAGTGTGGGGAAGCGAATCCTCTTGCGTGATAGTGAGAAGGACAGATGTGTAGTGTGGGGAAGCGAATCCTCTTGCGTGATAGTGAGAAGGACAGATGTGTAGTGTGGGGAAGCGAATCCTCTTGCGAGATAGTGAGAAGGACAGATGTGTAGTGTGGGGAAGCGAATCCTCTTGCGAGATAGTGAGAAGGACAGATGTGTAGTGTGGGGAAGCGAATCCTCTTGCGAGATAGTGAGAAGGACAGATGTGTAGTGTGGGGAAGCGAATCCTCTTGCGAGATAGTGAGAAGGACAGATGTGTAGTGTGGGGAAGCGAAACCTCTTGCGAGATAGTGAGAAGGACAGATGTGTAGTGTGGGGAAGCGAAACCTCTTGCGTGATAGTGAAAAGGACAGATGTGTAGTGTGGGGAAGCGAATCCTCTTGCGTGATAGTGAAAGGACAGATGCATAGTGTGGGGAAGCGAATCCTCTTGCGTGATATTGAAAAGGACAGATGTGTAGTGTGGGGAAGCGAATCCTCTTGCGTGATAGTGAAAAGGACAGATGTGTAGTGTGGGGAAGCGAAACCTCTTGCGAGATAGTGAGAAGGACAGATGCATAGTGTGGGGAAGCGAATCCTCTTGCGTGATAGTGAGAAGGACAGATGCATAGTGTGGGGAAGCGAATCCTCTTGCGAGATAGTGAGAAGGACAGATGCATAGTGTGGGGAAGCGAATCCTCTTGCGTGATAGTGAGAAGGACAGATGCATAGTGTGGGGAAGCGAATCCTCTTGCGAGATAGTGAGAAGGACAGATGCATAGTGTGGGGAAGCGAATCCTCTTGCGAGATAGTGAGGAAGGACAGATGTGTAGTGTGGGGACAGATGCGTAGTGTGGGGGAAGCGAATCCTCTTGCGAGATAGTGAGAAGGACAGATGTGTAGTGTGGGGAAGCGAATCCTCTTGCGTGATAGTGAGAAGGACAGATGCATAGTGTGGGGAAGCGAATCCTCTTGCGTGATAGTGAGAAGGACAGATGCATAGTGTGGGGAAGCGAATCCTCTTGCGAGATAGTGAGAAGGACAGATGCATAGTGTGGGGAAGCGAATCCTCTTGCGTGATAGTGAGAAGGACAGATGCATAGTGTGGGGAAGCGAATCCTCTTGCGAGATAGTGAGAAGGACAGATGCATAGTGTGGGGAAGCGAATCCTCTTGCGTGATAGTGAGAAGGACAGATGCATAGTGTGGGGAAGCGAATCCTCTTGCGTGATAGTGAGAAAGGACAGATGCGTAGTGTGGGGAAGCGAATCCTCTTGCGAGATAGTGAGAAGGACAGATGCATAGTGTGGGGAAGCGAATCCTCTTGCGTGATAGTGAGAAGGACAGATGCATAGTGTGGGGAAGCGAATCCTCTTGCGAGATAGTGAGAAGGACAGATGCATAGTGTGGGGAAGCGAATCCTCTTGCGTGATAGTGAGAAGGACAGATGCATAGTGTGGGGAAGCGAATCCTCTTGCGAGATAGTGAGAAGGACAGATGCATAGTGTGGGGAAGCGAATCCTCTTGCGTGATAGTGAGAAGGACAGATGCATAGTGTGGGGAAGCGAATCCTCTTGCGTGATAGTGAGAAGGACAGATGCGTAGTGTGGGGAAACGGCTTATTTCACCTGATCTGTCCAACGTATCACCTCTAAAATGTAAATAAAACACTATAAAGAGTTTATATAACGTGTCATTACATACCTATTTGAAGGTTTGTGTCGAATTTGAATCTGGTTTTAAGGGCGTCGCTAAAGTTATCTTCAGAAGTAAACAGTGGCTTTTGAGAGTCATGATGGCTTGCAAATGATGGAGCAAAAAATGACTAGATATCCGCCCTTACCTTGTCCCTGTCCCTTTTCTTGTTTTTAATCTGCGAGAGAAGTTCTACCCCTGGTGGAGAGAGGCTGTATGACACAAAATGAGTTGCATTGTGCGCGCTGTGCTTCACGTCATGACACGTCACAATTTAACATACAGCGTCAGAGGGGTCCGTTTTTTCAACTTTCCTCCGCAGATTTGTACGGAATGGGGTTAGTCACCGTTACACACACTTGTTTTTTTGACTGTCTGTCTCTGTCTGTCTATAAGGTCCCTAGTTCAGCCCATGAGATCCTGTACGTAAAAGAGGAGGAGTGTCTGTAGGCTCAAGGACATGCCCCTTACATGATGATTGACAGCAGGATGACAGCAAGAAGATTCCTGGAACATTCTATTCAAGATCAGTGGCTCCAGTGCTTTCAGAACAGCTGTTGGTCTTGGACAAGTGCAATATTTTCCAAAGATCTACAGCAGAATAGTAAGGAAGGGGAAGTCATGCCACAAACACAGATCATTGCTCTCTGCTGGGTTGTCTATACACACTCAAACAAACACAGATTAGATCCCACACACAGAATCGATCCCAATAATAATCATACTGACTCACAGCATCCAAATATACTCTACACAGACGAGGAGCTGGCTTTCTCTGTAAATAAGTTATATATACGAGTTTTAGTAATGAGAAGATTCCTCTGCACTGTGTGTGTGATATCCCTTTAGGGCAAGGCTCTCCAACCCTGTTCCTGGAGAGCTACCGTCCTGTAGGTTCACACCAACCCTGTTCCTGGAGAGCTACCGTCCTGTAGGTTCACACCAACCTTGTTCCTGGAGATCTCCCGTCCTATAGGTTCACAACCTACAGGACGGTAGCTCTCCAGGAACAGGGTTGGTGTGAACCTACAGGACGTTAGCTCTCCAGGAACAGGGTTGGTGTGAACCTACAGGACGGTAGCTCTCCAGGAACAGGGTTGGTGTGAACCTACAGGACGGTAGCTCTCCAGGAACAGGGTTGGTGTTAACCTACAGGACGGTAGCTCTCCAGGAACAGGGTTGGTGTGAACCTACAGGACGTTAGCTCTCCAGGAACAGGGTTGGTGTTAACCTACAGGACGGTAGCTCTCCAGGAACAGGGTTGGTGTGAACCTACAGGACGGTAGCTCTCCAGGAACAGGGTTGGTGTGAACCTACAGGACGGTAGCTCTCCAGGAACAGGTTTGGTGTGAACCTACAGGACGGTAGCTCTCCAGGAACAGGGTTGGTGTTAACCTACAGGACGGTAGCTCTCCAGGAACAGGGTTGGTGTGAACCTACAGGACGGTAAGCTCTCCAGGAACAGGTTTGGTGTGAACCTACAGGACGGTAGCTCTCCAGGAACAGGGTTGGTGTGAACCTACAGGACGGTAGCTCTCCAGGAACAGGGTTGGTGTTAACCTACAGGACGGTAGCTCTCCAGGAACAGGGTTGGTGTTAACCTACAGGACGGTAGCTCTCCAGGAACAGGGTTGGTGTGAACCTACAGGACGGTAAGCTCTCCAGGAACAGGTTTGGTGTGAACCTACAGGACGGTAGCTCTCCAGGAACAGGGTTGGTGTTAACCTACAGGACGGTAGCTCTCCAGGAACAGGGTTGGTGTGAACCTACAGGACGGTAAGCTCTCCAGGAACAGGGTTGGTGTGAACCTACAGGACGGTAAGCTCTCCAGGAACAGGGTTGGTGTGAACCTACAGGACGGTAGCTCTCCAGGAACAGGGTTGGAGAACCCTGCTTTAGAATTATCTTAGAAAGCTTAGAAAGGTCTTCAATATTTTTTAACTTTTACATATATTGTTGTAGACTTACTGATTGCCTTGCATTAAATGTTTTCGACAGGAAATATAGATGATATCTTAACAGTAAGTAAAGGCTAAAGTAAGGTAAAACAGTTTGTTTTGTTACTTAGAGTTCTGTATATATATATGTTGTATAGGAAATGTGTGCAGTTTGTCAACAGTTTGCTGTTCATACTGTAGATGCAAATGACCTCATGTCAGTGTCCACCCATTTCTATGGCCTAAAGTACAGTCAACTCCTGACGTACAGTATGCAGTTGCTTGGACTGGCATGAATACAAGCACTGTTTCCAGCTCCACTTAACTGGAGCATGCAGACATCCTGAGCCGATCCAAATCATGTATCTGAAAAACTACATTGTACGGAAACTGAGTGCAATTATCCAAAGTTGATTGTTCTGCACATTTGATAGTGTAGCCTTTGTATTGGCTATGGCAATATGAATTCTATTGGTGTGATATCATACTTTCATATATTAGTCAATGAGTATATAGTGTATATATCAAATGGTGTATATTCAGTTGTGTTATTCAATCTTATTTAAGTTTTGTTTGGGAGAAAGAGCTCTTTAACATCCCAATATTAGAAAATATGTTATACTCATAGCTGCAATAATAATCGTTGGTTCATATGTTAGGGTTTGTCATTAGTGCACTGTGTATTGGCAATTGATTGATGTGAAATATCATTCATGAATAGCTTCATTCTCAGGATGTGATTTAATAAGCACAAACTAGTAGATGGATACTTCTACAGTCAGTATGGGTTCAATGAGATATTCTTCTAACTTGTTTAGAAAATAAAACAACAGAAGTTTTTTTAAAACAATCCATAGAGTGCATCCAGTTCCTACCTGTATCTAGTGTGCTTATATCTATATCATTTTTGTTTAATTGTAATCAATTCTCTGCATCTGGTTTGTGTTGAAAATGGCCTTGCAATCTCACTATTCACCACTAGATGGCAATTAAACAACATATAAACTATAAATTGTGGGAGATTTAAAACGTTCTAAACAGGCTTACAATCCTCACAGTGTTGGCACCATATACATAGCCACCATTTATGGTGTACATATCCCCCCGACAGAGTTCTCGTGCATTGTTTCACATGATATGATTGCAAATGGGACTTTCATTGAAATTAACATGCAACAATGAGGTGTTTTCAGAGCGGGGCCAAGAAAATAAAAAGGTCATTTTCATTTTAACAGAAGAATGACCTATGTTAATGCATTTCTTTAGTAAGAAGACAGCTACTGCTGATAGAACATGTTCTGTAAGTGCAGCCCACGTGTCTGATGCTGTCAGGTCATAAAGAGTATGGCATGTCATTTGGCCAGACAGCATCCGATACATGGGCTACACATAGTAAGACAGGGGGTGCTGTTTTGCTCACTCGGATTTTTGGATACTGGAATTATTGTGGATGAATGTGAGAAGGTAGCCTACTTTTGAAGTGATTTGTTTGACAATCAGATGAAAACCTCATGATTGTGTTCATGGCACATTAAGGGGGAGGGGGGGGGTCTGGGCTCAGGCTGGCCTTTGCCTGGGGCCCCTGGCAATAGGTCAAAGCATGTTAAAACAAATGATCCAGGTTCACACTAACTATGCAAACACACGCTCAGTTTTGTACCTTCTCCCTCAAACTCAATGACCCAGTGAATTTATAACTGTGCCCTGAAACACTTGTCTTTAGAAAATACTCATTCCTCACCAAGGTGAGAAAAATAGGCAGGTTGACATTTACTGGGATGAGTCTTGTCCTGGAGGCAGAACTGAGCAATTCCCGCTAGATAGGCCAGCTGGAACATCAAATTGGCTATATTGTAAAAATTCTAAAAAACTAAAATGTGCTTTTTTTTCTTAATTTAAGGCTAGGGTTAAGGTTATGGTTAGGTTAAAAATCAGATTCTCTGACTTTGTGGCTGTGCCAGCTAGTAAACTTTCTGCAGAGCTGCCTCCTGAACAAGATTCTTGATGAAAAATGCTAACCTGGGAAAAATAGGTGAAACATAAGCATTACTCTTACATTTTTAAGCCACTGATTTACAAGCCCTGTTTGACACACCATCGATTCAAAAGCAAGAGTTCTAGAATGTTGGAATGAACCATTGTAGAATGTTGGAGTGAAATGGAGTTTTAGAATGTTGGAGTGAAATGGAGTTTTAGAATGTTGGAGTGAAATTGAGTTTTAGAATGTTGGAGTGAAATGGAGTTTTAGAATGTTGGAGTGAAATTGAGTTTTAGAATGTATTGTGAACAGTTGGAATAAACATGTTATAAGCATCAATTACATTTTTTATTAATTTTTTTATTTCACCTTTAACCAGGTAGGAAAGTTGAGAACAAGTTCTCATTTACAATTGCGACCTGGCCAAGATAAACCAAAGCAGTTCGACACATACAACGGCACAGAGTTACACATGGAGTAAAACAAACATACAGTCAATAATACAGTATAAACAAGTCTATATACGATGTGAGCAAATGAGGTGAGAAGGGAGGTAAAGGCAAAAAAAGGCCATGATGGCGAAGTAAATACAATATAGCAAGTAAAACACTGGAATGGTAGATTTGCAGTGGAAGAATGTGCAAAGTAGAAGTAAAAATAATGGGGTGCAAAGGAGCAAAATAAATAAATAAAATACAGTAGGGAAAGAGGTAGTTGTTTGGGCTAAATTATAGGTGGGCTATGTACAGGTGCAGTAATCTGTGAGCTGCTCTGACAGTTGGTGCTGAAAGCTAGTGAGGGAGATAAGTGTTTCCAGTTTCAGAGATTTTTGTAGTTCGTTCCAGTCATTGGCAGCAGAGAACTGGAAGGAGAGGCAGCCAAAGAAAGAATTGGTTTTGGGGGTGACTAGAGATATATACCTGCTGGAGCGTGTGCTACAGGTGGGAGATGATATGGTGACCAGCGAGCTGAGATAAGGGGGGACTTTACCTAGCAGGGTCTTGTGGATGACATGGAGCCAGTGGATTTGGCGACGAGTATGAAGCGAGGGCCAGCCAACGAGAGTGTACAGGTCACAATGGTGGGTAGTATATGGGGCTTTGGTGACAAAACGGATGGCACTGTGATAGACTGCATCCATTTTGTTGAGTAGAGTATTGGAGGCTATTTTGTAAATGGCATCACCGAAGTCGAGGATTGGTAGGATGGTTAGTTTTACAAGGGTATGTTTGGCAGCATGAGTGAAGGATGCTTTGTTGCGAAATAGGAAGTCAATTCTAGATTTAACTTTGGATTGGAGATGTTTGATATGGGTCTGGAAGGAGAGTTTACAGTTTAACCAGACACCTAAGTATTTGTAGTTGTCCATGTATTCTAAGTCAGAGCCGTCCAGAGTAGTGATGTTGGACAGGCGGGCAGGTGCAGGTAGCGATCGGTTGAAGAGCATGCATTTAGTTTTACTTGTATTTAAGAGCAATTGGAGGCCACGGAAGGAGAGTTGTATGGCATTGAAGCTTGCCTGGAGGGTTGTTAATCAACACAGTGTCCAAAGAAGGGCCAGAAGTATACAGAATGGTGTCGTCTGCGTAGAGAAGAGAGTCGGTCCAATAATTGAACCCTGTGGCACCCCCATAGAGACTACCAGAGGTCCGGACAGCAGGCCCTCCGATTTGACACACTGAACTCTATCAGAGAAGTAGTTGGTGAACCAGGCGAGGCAATCATTTGAGAAACCAACATTAACATTCCTCAAAATAGTATTCCTCCTGTTCATCCACCACAGAGGAGATTTGTTGTGAATGGAAACCTCTGTCCTTTTAATTCTAATGCTGTAACTTAGACTTCCTGTTTGTGATGACTGCTGGTGTCCATTTTTGGTTTAAATTCACCCCCTGACCCCTCTTTGCCCCTACACACACACACACTGAGTCACCACTGCCTAATGGATTGTTTGCTTTCAGAGGAGAGAGTTTGCGTGTCCCAGGCTTGACTGTTTTCTGTGACCACTGTATTCTCCCCTGTGCTTTTTCCACATTATTAACTCTGGGTAAATGGCCTGCCTCTATGGCCCTGCCCTGCAGCAGAGAGAGAGAAGGAGACATTATGATGGACAGTGGGACAGCTTCAGTTCAGACTAGTCGCATGTTTAACTGTTCATTCGTGACTGCTGCCAACAGGCCATGATATGGGTAGGATCCATAACTGCTGTATCCTTTCAATGGATCACAGTCATATTCAGTCAGCCCTAGGCCCCTAAATGGCTATGACATTGTCTTATGTCAGATTGTGAAATTCTCAGTCAAAGGACTAGTATCTCATAGGAGTGATGCCACCTGTCGAAAGACAATGTGGCTACTGAGGATATGGGGAGAAAAGTGGGGAAGGAAGGAAGTCATGGCTTCACCATCAGCTCGTCTGTGTCAGAATATGATTGGTTGAGAGCATGTGACCAAGGCAGGAAGTAAGAAAATGGTCAGAGCATCACAGCCATCCTGCCATGAGGAATTCAATGTAACGTTACTAACAATGGTGCCCAGGGCCGGCCCGCCCACTAGGCAGGAGTAGACCGCAACCTAGAGCATTGCTGCGCTCAACCAACACTCAACCAAAGTCATCTAACATACACTGACTGGACAGTTTATTAGGTACCACCCCGTTCACAAAAATGGATCGTTCCTACAGACAGTGAGTCAAGTGGCCGTGGCTTGTTTTAAATACTGTAAATCAGGCAGACAGGCATCGAAGCATTCAGTTACTGTTCGATTGAATGTTAGAATGGGCAAAACGGGAGACCTAAGCGACTATCTCAGAAACCGCTGCCCTCCTGGGCTTTTCACGTACAACAGTCTCTCGGGTTTCCCCAGAATGGTGCAACAACCAAAATGCATCCAGTCAGTGGGAATCCTGTGAGTGAAAACAGCTCATTGATGAGAGAGGTCGAAGGTCGAATGGCAAGAATTGTGCAAGCTAACAGACAAATAACGGCGCAGTACAACAGTGGTGTGCAGAACGGCAATTCGGAACGCACAACTCATAGATCCTTGTCACGGATGGACTAGTGCAGCAGACGACCACACCAGATTCCACTCCTATCAGCTGAAAACAAGAAGCGGCTCCAGTGGGAACACAATCAACAACAATGGACAATTGAGGAGTGGAAAAAGCCCACAGGGCAACCGAATTTATGACATGAGACAGACACTTTTTTACATCATGTGTGTTTCCAATCAAATAGCCTAAATGGCGCCATAGCAAATACACATTTGCATCGTTGTGAATATGAATTGACATGTTAACAAACACACCATATCCTAAAAGCAGGACAATAGCCTATGGAATGAAATTAGGCTACTCATGACTGCTGTCCCGGAGTTTCACCACTCATTGGGCTAAACTGTCATGATAATTAGACTTAATCATCCATTTCTTAGCTGATCATGGCAAAGAAGAAAATACGAACCGCATTTTCCAAGACAAAGTGATGCCTGATAAACTTGGGTATAGCTGACATACAGTAGGTGGCGTGACATGTGAGTTCCATGTTTGGGAAAGCTAAGAATTTATTCTACCATTTCGACCATCTGCGTGACAGTTATGATTTTAATATTTGCATTTTCGTTTTTCTTTCTCAAAATCGTTGTTACGTGGTTAATAAAACGAATCTGAATTAAAATTATTTTAAAAATCTAAAAGTTCAAATTCAACTAATGCGAGAGCACCAGCCTCTGCCTTATGGACACATTGATAGGTCTAAACCACAAGCCATTGGAAATGAGCGCACGGGACTCCGAGATTCAGCAGTAGGCCGAAAACTTCCATTGTCAACTAAGTAAAAATACATAAAACGGACAAATAAAAACAGTAGAAAATATCCTGATGGAAATTCAGGTTCTTTCAATCACATTCATCTGTCTACTCCGCCTGTCTGCCTCCCTTTCTATTGGTCTTGACTTGAGCTAGTGAAGTGCAACATTGTATCAAATCAATCAACTGGCTAGCGACCTTGCAACATTGTAAGTCATGCTCCCTGGGGGAGTATTTTAACTATCCTCTGGGGTTAAGTCAAGCTCCCTGGGGGAGTATTTTAATGATCCCCTGGGGTTAAGTCATGCTCCCTGGTGAAGTATTTTAATGATCCTCTGGGGTTAAGTCATGCTCCCTGGGGAAGTATTTTAATGATCCTCGGGGACTAAGTCATGCTCCCTGGGGGAGTATTTTAATGATCCTCTGGGGCTAAGTCATACTCTCTGGGGAAATATTTTAATGATCCCCTGGGACTAAGTCATGCTCCCTGGGGAAGTATTTTAATGATCCTCTGGGGCTAAGTCATACTCTCTGGGGAAGTATTTTAATGATTTCATTTTTTTCTGTAAAGACAGGAGAAATTACATAATTTTGCCAAATATATTTCAATTTACTTTAGGACACACTGCCTATGGTAGGCAGCTGATATTCAGAGTTTGAATAGCCAACATGATTAGTCTTAAGTCTAAAGCCAATGCAACTGCCTGTTTTACAAACCACATGGATAGGCATTCATAAAAATGGATTGCGGCCGACACTGTATAGCCTAGGATACTATTCTACTTTGCAGGAATAGGAGGAGGGAAGCATTGTTTTTGTCTCACCTAGGGCGGCATATAAACCAGGACCGGGATTGTGTTGGTGCCCATCCCAGATCTTCAGTGAAGTGAGAAGAATTACTTTGTTTCAACTGTTTGTTGTTTTTCATTAAATCAAATTGTATTTGTCACATGCGCCGAATACAACAGGTGTAGGTAGATCTTACAGTGAAATGTTTCCTTTCTGTGCTGTCTGTGGATATCTGAATATTTTGGTCTCGTCTGTTCCTGGGTCTTTAAACTTTCATCTTAACTTTGTCTTCTGACTGACAAAGGATTTCTGACTGAAATGCATTGGTCTTTAGTAATACTGTATTTAGTAGAACTGTCTACAGTACATGCACTTGTATTGAATTCCCATTGTCCTCCGGGAGTGGTTGAACATTTTTAGTAGTCAGTTTGCTCCTGGCTCTTTGAAAAGAACAGAATTGACCAGAATGTCAAATAGACATGTTGCATCATTATTTTAAAAGTGAAATTATAAACCAATCTCTGGGGCATTTCCTGATAGAATTCTGAGACAGAGGGAGCTGTGTGTGTGTGTCTCACTTCCAACACACCGACAGTGTCATTGCGCAAAATAGTCGCAGCATCATCTGGATATGTATGCAACAAAAGTTCAACAATCAGCTTCTGCTACCGTTTCTGTCAAGCCGTCTACGCACACAGTGTGACTGCATACATTGGATACATCCAACGTATGCACCTCACCGACCTCACTGCAACGCAACGCTGTAAGGCAAACCCAGCGTTTCATTGGAAATGAATGTCATTCTGGTGTACCAACATGCAATGACGCTGTCGGTGTGATCTAAGCATCTGGGTAAAGTACAGACTACGGTCTATAGACCTCAGAGACAAACAATCCCCTTCACAAACATACTATCATAAACTCAACAAAAAAAGAAACGTCGTCTCACTGTCAACTGCATTTATTTTCAGCAAACTTAACATGTGTAAATATTTTATGAACATAACAAGATTCAACAACTGAGACAAAAGGAAGAATTTCCACAGGCATGTGACTAACAAAAATTTAATAACGAGTCCCTGAACAAAGGGGGGGGGGGTCAAAATCAAAAGTAACAGTCAGTATCTGGTGTGGCCACCAACTGCATTAAGTACTGCAGTGCATCTCCTCCTCATGGACTGCACCAGATTTGCCAGTTCTTGCTGTGAGATGTTACCCCAATCTTCCATCAAGGCACCTGCAAGTTCCCTGACATTTCTGGGGGGAATTGCCCTAGTCCTTACCCTCCGTTCCAACAGGTCCCAGACCTGCTCAATGGAATTGAGATCCGGGCTCTTCGCTGGCCATGGCAGAACACTGACATTCCTGTCTTGCAGGAAATCACGCACAAAACGAGCAGAATGGCTGGTGTCATTGTCATGCGAGAGGGTCATGTCAGGATGAGCCTGCAGGAAGGGTACCACATGAGGGAGGAGGATGTCTTCCCTGTAACGCACAGGGTTGAGATTGCCTGCAATGACAACAAGCTCAGTCCGATGATGCTGTGACACACCGCCCCAGACCATGACGGACCCTCTACCTCCAAATCGATCCCGCTCCAGAGTACAGGCCTCGGTGTAACGCTCATTCCTTCGACGATAAAAGCGAATCCGACCATCACCCCTGGTGAGACAAAACCGTGACTCGTCAGTGAAGAGCACTTTTTGCCAGTCCTGTCTGGTCCAGCGACAGTGGGTTTGTGCCCATAGGCACAAGGTGTTTTTCAGAGTGAGTAGAAAGGTCTCTTTAGTGTCCTAAGTTTTCATAACTGTGACCTTAATTGCCTACCGTCTGATAGCTGTTAATGTCTTAACGACCGTTCCACAGGTGCAAGTTCATTAATAGTTTATGGTTCATTGAACAAGCAGGGGAAACAGTGTTGAAACCCTTTACAAAGGAGATCTGTGAAGTTATTTGGATTTTTACTAATCATCTTTGAAAGACAGGATCCTGAAAAAGGGACGTTTCTTTTTTGCTGAGTTTATATACTGTATATGCATAACTATTTAATCACAATTTGCACCGTACAACATCCCACCTTAGCTGGCTATGGAACATACAGTATGAGATCTTCTTGATCAGATCAACCTTTTACCGTAGGTTCCATCTCTGTGGTCTCAACTGTCTAACAGCAAAAGCTAAAGCACCATCTCCCCTCCTCCCTCTGTGTACTGTACCTGCCCTGGGTTTACATCTGCCAGGTACATGGCAGCCCACACCTGACCCTGAAACATGGGTCAGATATAGAAATACAGGCCAGTCAACGCTCATCCTATACTTATGCAACAAAACGTGTTCTATATATTCCCTGAGGTTATACAGAAGAGAGGACATTCATGCTCGAGTGAGGGCAGAGTGTGTCCTCTTCCACTAAGGTTAAGGATCACACCCCTCCACCCCCTAGGACCAACCCCCTAACGGTCATCTATGATTCTGCTTCCTTGATGGTAAGAAGATGTATGGTTATGAGATGCATAAATTAAGTTATTCACTCACTCTCACACACACACACACACACACACACACACACACACACACACACACACACACACACACACACACACACGCACGCAAACACACACACACACACACACACACACACACACACACACACACACACACACACACACACACACACACACACACACACACACACACACACACACACGCACACACACACACACACACACACACACACACACACAGACACACACACACACAGAGAGAGGTGTGGTGGTTAATGGGTGAGGTTCCTTGTTAATCTCTAACATGACGCAGGTTGACAAACTGCATCATTTCTTGTCAGTGAGTTTGGTGTGAATGAGTGATGTTGTCCACTGTAAATGTTTATCGCTGACCTAACTCTAAAGTACATTATAGACATAACCACTTTCCAAGTTTCCATCTTGACTAACTGACTGGCTGACTGATTTGTAGATCCATCAGTTACGGTACTGTGCTCTGTATGTGGTTGGTGATGAAGTGGCCTGGGTTGCTTGAAATTGTGATGTTTTATGCTAGCTAGTTTTTAAGTCGTGTTCAGATTTGAATGACTGTACATTTTTACCAGGAAAATAAAATAAATCTATCGTATTAAGTGATTCCTTTTAACAAAGTTACAGTGAAGCGGCAGGTAGCCTAGTGGTTAGAATGTTAGACGGTTAGAGCAGGTAGCCTAGTGGTTAGAATGTTAGACTGTTAGAGCAGGTAGCCTAGTGGTTAGAGTGTTAGACGGTTAGAGCAGGTAGTCTCGTGGTTAGAATGTTAGACGGTTAGAGCAGGTAGCCTAGTGGTTAGAGTGTTAGACGGTTAGAGCAGGTAGCCTAGTGGTTAGAGTGTTAGACGGTTAGAGCAGGTAGCCTAGTGGTTAGAATGTTAGACGGTTAGAGCAGGTAGCCTAGTGGTTAGAATGTTAGACGGTTAGAGCAGGTAGCCTAGTGGTTAGCGTGTTAGACGGTTAGAGCAGGTAATCTAGTGGTTAGAGTGTTAGACAGTTAGAGCAGGTAGCCTAGTGGTTAGAATGTTAGACGGTTAGAGCAGGTAGCCTAGTGGTTAGAGTGTTAGACGGTTAGAGCAGGTAGCCTAGTGGTTAGAGTGTTAGACGGTTAGAGCAGGTAGCCTAGTGGTTAGAGTGTTAGACGGTTAGAGCAGGTAGCCTAGTGGTTAGACTGTTAGACGGTTAGAGCAGGTAGCCTAGTGGTTAGAGTGTTAGACGGTTAGAGCAGGTAGCCTAGTGGTTAGAGTGTTAGATGGTTAGAGCAGGTAGCCTAGTGGTTAGAGTGTTAGACGGTTAGAGCAGGTAGCCTAGT
The DNA here is from genome assembly GCF_023373465.1 of Oncorhynchus keta. NCBI lineage: Eukaryota > Metazoa > Chordata > Actinopteri > Salmoniformes > Salmonidae > Oncorhynchus > Oncorhynchus keta. The sequence continues at coordinate 32,198,138 of NC_068430.1, read as the reverse complement.
GGTTAGAGTGTTAGACGGTTAGAGCAGGTAGCCTAGTGGTTAGAGTGTTAGACGGTTAGAGCAGGTAGCCTAGTGGTTAGAGTGTTAGATGGTTAGAGCAGGTAGCCTAGTGGTTAGAGTGTTAGACGGTTAGAGCAGGTAGCCTAGTGGTTAGAGTGTTAGACGGTTAGAGCAGGTAGCCTAGTGGTTAGAGTGTTAGACGGTTAGAGCAGGTAGCCTAGTGGTTAGAGTGTTAGACGGTTAGAGCAGGTAGCCTAGTGGTTAGAGTGTTAGACGGTTAGAGTGTTGGACTAGCAACCGAAAGGTTGCACGATCAAATCCCCGATCTGAAAAGGAAAACATCTGTCGTTCTGCCCCTGAACAGGCAGTTAACCCACTGTTCCCAGGCTGTCATTGAAAATAATAATTTGTTCCTAATTGGCTTGCCTAGTTAAATAAAGGTTAAAAAAAATTGAAAGCACATCTCAACTTTGAAAGAGCACAAGCAAGTATGTTCAGCCAGATTGTGCAGTGTGAGACAAAAAAGATCCACAAACCTGATGGTTGAAGTTGCTTATTTGGGCCTCTCAACTTTTAAAAGAGGTAGTGAAGGGGGGGCAGGTCAGCGGACAGCTATTCACCAAGGCCCAAGGGAAGGTTCCAAATCTCCCCTGACATTCTTCTGGGCTCAAAGAAACACAGGGACAGAACTGGCACAGAACTGGCACAGACTGCCCCCCCGGTTGCTAAGGAGAAGCGCTTTCCTGAAGCTTTGCCAGGGTGAATGCTGTTTTTTGTCCCTTTGCCACCTCACTTCCTGTTGGAGAATATGGAGGAGACAAAAGAAGGAAGAGAATCATTAACCCTTTGAGTGCCCCTACTGTCCAACCAGAACCCCCCCAGCAGTGCCAACACCATCTCTACAGTCTCACCACCCACTTTGGTTACCTATTTCTGTCCTCCGGCAGCAAATGTCATTATTTTTAGCTGTACTAAAACAAACATTCATACACCAGTGTAACCGGGCAGACAGAGGGATGGTGCAGGTTTTTGAGTAATGGAGGCTTTCAAGAAAGGAAAAACTCTTGCATACCTCCAGTAGTTGTATTGACTGGTTAACAGACTGACCCGGGCCAGATCTTTCCATACTCTCTGTGTTTGTTCGGAGAGCTTACACTCTCTAACCATGACCCTGTGGTGTCAAGATATGTCCTCAATCCACCGGGCCTGTGGCTGATAGGCCAGGGAGCAACAGCGATGCAATTACAGGAGGCCCCATAGAAATTGAATCACTAGATAGTAATTAATAGAACAGTAATTATTTTCTATTAGCGGCCCACGACTTCACATGCTGGAACACCAGACAGAGACAAATGTCTCATTTGTTAACATGATGTTTCATGTACATTTCAGTGGCCTATCATGGCCTATATTTGCCAACACAGTCAGATCTACTCTACTTTACCCTACACCCAACCTCCCAATTCTTTTAACACTCAGAATTTCAAGAAAGGTGCCTGATGAAAGCTCAGAAGTGGGAGAATGTGACCATAATTGTAGTATGAAAGAAATGTCATGCTCTAAATCCAAAGCTGAATCCTTTTAAATCATTAAGGGAAACCATGTGAGTTTCCATATTCTCTGAAATCCTGCAAGGACTCAAATGTGTGTCATGTAGGTCTATCAGGCCCCCCCCCCATATGCCTGAATACATTCCAAATGGAAATCTACTTGACTGAAGGAAGTCTACAGACGCACATTCACCCCGGATACACCCACACCATTGATTGACCCACACGTTGAAGTTTAATTTCTGTATGAGAGACACCCCACTGGGCACACACTGGTTGAATCAACATTGTTTCCACATCATTATAACAAAATTACGTTCAACCAAATCAAATCAAATGTTATTTGTCACATACACAGCAGATGTTAATGCGAGTGTAGCGAAATGCTTGTGCTTCTAGTTCCCGACAATGCAGTGATAACCAACGAGTAATCTAGCTAACAATTCCAAAACTACTACCTTATAGACACAAGTGTAAGGGGATAAAGAATATGTACATAAAGATATATGAATGAGTGATGGTACAGAATGGCATAGACAAGATGCAGTAGATGGTATCGAGTACAGTATATACATATGAGATGAGTAATGTAGGGTATGTAAACAAAGTGGCTAGTGATACATGTATTACATAAAGATGCAGTAGATGATATAGAGTACAGTATATACATATGCGATGAGTAATGTAGGGTATGTAAACATTATATTAAGTGGCATTGTTTAAAGTGGCTAGTGATACATTCTTTCCATCAATTTCCATTATTAAAGTGGCTGGAGTTGAGTCAGTATGTTGGCAGCAGCCACTCAATGTTAGTGGTGGCTGTTTAACAGTCTGGTGGCCTTGAGATAGAAGCTGTTTTTCAGTCTCTCGGTCCCAGCTTTGATGCACCTGTACTGACCTCGCCTTCTGGATGATAGCGGGGTGAACAGGCAGTGGCTCGGGTGGTTGTTGTCCTTGATGATCTTTATGGCCTTCCTGTGACATCAGGTGGTGTAGGTGTCCTGGAGGGCAGGTAGTTTGCCCCCTGTGATGTGTTGTGCAGACCTCACTACCCTCTGGAGAGCCTTATGGTTGTGGGCGGAGCAGTTGCCGTACCAGGCGGTGATACAGCCCGCCAGGATGCTCTCGATTGTGCATCTGTAGAAGTTTGTGAGTGCTTTTGGTGACAAGACAAATTTCTTCAGCCTCCTGAGGTTGAAGAGGCGCTGCTGCGCCTTCTTCACAACCCTGTCTGTGTGGGTGGACCAATTCCGTTTGTCCGTGATGTGTACGCAGAGGAACTTAAAACTTACTACCCTTTCCACTACTGTCCCGTCGATGTGGATAGGGGGGTGCTCCCTCTGCTGTTTCCTGAAGACCACAATCATCTCCTTCGTTTTGTTGACATTGATTGTGAGGATATTTTCCTGACACCACACTCCGAGGGCCCTCACCTCCTCCCTGTAGGCTGTCTCGTCATTGTTGGTAATCAAGCCTACCACTGTAGTGTCGTCCACAAACTTGATGATTGAGTTGGAGGCGTGCATAGCCACGCAGTCGTGGGTGAACAGGGAGTACAGGAGAGGGCTCAGAACACACCCTTGTGGGGCCCCAGTGTTGAGGATCAGTGGGGTGGAGATGTTGTTACCTACAGTCACCACCTGTGGGCGGCCCGTCAGGAAGTCCAGTACCCAGTTGCACAGGGCGGTTGTCGAGACCCAGGGTCTCGAGCTTGATGACGAGCTTGGAGGGTACTATGGTGTTAAATGCTGAGCTGTAGTCGATGAACAGCATTCTCACATAGGTATTCCTCTTGTCCAGATGGGTTAGGGCAGTGTGCAGTGTGCAGTGTGGTTGCGATTGCGTCGTCTGTGGACCTATTGGGGCGGTAAGCAAATTGGAGTGGGTCTAGGGTGTCAGGTAGGGTGGAGGTGATATGGTCCTTGACTAGTCTCTCAAAGCACTTCATGATGACAGAAGTGAGTGCTACGGGGTGGTAGTCGTTTAGCTCAGTTACCTTAGCTTTCTTGGGAACAGGAACAATGGTGGCCCAATGGTGGAATAGACGTTGACTTGACGTATGTGCCCAGTGGGACACCAATTTTATAGTAATGTTACAACTCAGAACTCCCTCGTAGTGTGTGTGTGTGTGTGTGTGTGTGTGTGTGTGTGTGTGTGTGTGTGTGTGTGTGTGTGTGTGTGTGTGTGTGTGTGTGTGTGTGTGTGTGTGTGTGTGTGTGTGTGTGTGTGTGTGTGTGTGTGTGTGTGTGTGTGTGTGTGTGTGTGTGTGTCTTGCCGGTCGGGCCAGTCTCTGCTTCCTGTCCCACTGCTCTCAGCTCAGTTCAGCATGTCTAGACTCACTGACCCCCTCCTCTGCCCCTCTGCTTCTGTCCTTCTCTCACCTCAGACGCACCACAGATTCTGATTAACCATTGTGGTTTTTCTGGTTTTACAGATATGGGCACGGCTGGTCTTTTTGACAGGGTTGTCTCGTACAGCACTATCATTGTGAGAGAGGTCACACAACCCCCCTTCACAGAGTCATTCATTCGGCCCCGGCTAGCACTTGCACACCACAATAGAACAGGCTCCTTCCAGAGCACAGCACACATACAACAGACTCACTATGGACAACAGGATCAGCCATCTTCTGAGGACACACATCTGTGTTAACCTGTGTGACGTGGAGCAAGTGAGCACTCAACATCTCTGCACAAGTATAATATCATCTCACTCTCTCTCTCTCTCTCTCTCTCTCTCTCTCTCTCTCTCTCTCTCTCTCTCTCTCTCTCTCTCTCTCTCTCTCTCTCCCTCTCAAACACACAATGCACAGATAGCATAACTGGCCTGGCAGATTTGGCAGAGGTAATTGACATGTGACATGATGACATCGCATCAATGTGTCCCCAAGCAGCCACCATCCAAACCACAACCTGCTCCTGATTCTCTCTTCCCAGGGATGGCAACTTTGATTTGGGTGGGGCCACAAAAAATCTGAACTCATCATGAGGGGCTGCAGTTGCTCATGGGTCTGCGTACCCTTATTTTAGCAGCCCCCCTCTTGACAGCGGATAGAACATTTTTACATTTTAGAATACATTTTGTGCCATTCTACACATTTTGCCATTAGGCAGCTTCAAAGCAAGTTTGATGCAATTCTACACATTTTGCCATGGGGCCGAAAATGCGTTGTTTTCCAGCTAATTTCCTGCAATTCTAGATTTTAACACACCTCCAGTCTGTGTACGGGCAATTTGACCAAGAAGGAGAGTGATGGAGTGCTGCATCAGATGATGTGACCTCCACAATCACCCGACCTCAACCCAATTGAGATGGTTGGTAATGAGTTGGACCACAGAATGAAGTAAAAGCAGCCAACAAGTGCTCAGCATATGTGGGAACTCCTTCAAGACTGTTGGAAAAGCATCCCAGGTGACGACCTCATGAAGCTGGTTGAGAGAACGCCAAGGATGTGCCAAGCTGTCATCAAGGCAAAGAGTGGCTACTTTGAAGAATCTATAATCTAAAATACGGTTGAAGTCGAAAGTTTACATACACCTTAGCCAAATATATTTAAACTCAGTTTTTCACAATTCCTGACATTTAATCCTAGTAACAATTCCCTGTCTTAGGTCAGTGAGGATCACCACCATTGCCATTCCTCCTGACAGAGCTGGGGTTACTGAGTCAGGTTTGTAGGCCTCCTTGCTCGCACACACTTTTTCAGTTCTGCTCACAATTTTTCTATGGGATTGAGGTTAGGGCTTTGTGATGGCCACTCCAATACCTTGACTTTGTTGTCCTTAAGCCATTTTGCCACAACTTTGGAAGTATGCTTGGGGCCATTGTCCATTTGGAAGACGCATTTGTGACCAAACTTCCTGACTGATGTCTTGAGATGTTGCTTCAATATTTCCACATAATTTTTCTCCCTCATGATGCCATCTATTTTGTGAAGTGCACCAGTCCCTCCTGCAGCAAAGCACCCCCACAACATGATGCTGCCACCCCCGTGCTTCACGGTTGGGATGGTGTTCTTCAGCTTGCAAGCCTCCCCTTTTTCCGCCAAACATAACGATGGTCATTATGGCCAAACAGTTATATTTTTGTTTCATCAGAGCAGAGGACATTTCTCCAAAAAGTGCAATCTTTGTCCCCATGTGCAGTTGCAAACCGTAGTCTGGCATTTTGATGGAGGTTTTGGAGCAGTGACTTCTATCTTGCTGAGCGGCCTTTCAGGTTATGTTGATATAGGGCTCGTTTTACTGTGGATATAGCTACTTTTGTTCCTGTTTCCTCCAGCATCTTCACAAGGTCCTTTGCTGTTGTTCTGGGATTGATTTGCACTTTTCGCACCAAAGTACGTTCATCTCTAGGAGACAGAACATGTCTCTTTCCTGAGCGGAATGACGGCTGTGTGGTCCCATGGTGTTTATACTTGCTTACTATTGTTTGTATATATGAATGTGGTACCTTCAGGCGTTTGGAAATTGCTCCCAAGGATGAACCAGACTTGTGGAGGTCTACAATATTTTTCTCTCTTTTCTGATTTCTTTTGATTTCCACATTATGTCAAGCAAAGAGGCACTGAGTTTGAAGGTAGGCCTTGAAATATATCCACAGGTACACCTCCAACTGACAAAAATTATGTCAACTAGCCTATCAGAAGTTGCTAAAGCCATGACATCATTTTCTGGAATTTTCCAAGATGTTTAATTAAAAACATCTTATCGCTGGGGGGCAGTATTGAGTAGCTTAGATGAATAAGGTGCCCAGAGTAAACTGCCTGCTCCTCAGTCCCAGTTGTGAATGTATGCATATTATTAGTATTTCTGGGTAGAAAACACTCTGAAGTTTCTAAAACTGTTTGAATGATGTCTGTGAGTATAACAGAACTCATATGGCAGGCAAAAACCTGAGAAAGAATCAAACCAGGAAGTGGGAAATCTGAGGTTGGTCGATTTTCAACTCAGCCCCTATTGACGTTACAGTGGGATATTGTTCATGTTGCACTTCCTAAGGCTTCCACTGGATGTCAACCTTCTTTAGAAACGTGTTTGATGCTTCTCCTATGAAGGGGGGCTGAATGAGAGGGGAATGAGTCAGAGGTCTGCCAGCAGTCAAGCGCATTTCACATGAGAGGTATCTCCTGTTCCTTTGCTTTTCTGAAGACAAAGGAATTCTCCGGTTGGAATATTATTGAAGATTTATGTTAACTACATTCTAAAGATTGATTCCATACATAGTTTGACAAATTTCTACACTCTGTAACGGAACTTTTTGACATTTCATCTGCAACTAGTGAACGCTCTTCGTGGGTTTTGATTTGTTTACCAAACGCGATAACAAAAGTATCTATTTTGACATAAATGATGGACATTATCGAACAAATCAAACATTTATTGTGGAACTGGGATTCCTGGGAGTGCATTCTGATGAAGATCATCAAAGGTAAGTTAATATTTATAATGCTATTTCTGACTTCTGTTGACTCCAACATGGCGGATATATATATTTGTTCTCTGAGCGCCGTACTCAGATTATTGCATGGTTTGCTTTTTCCGTAAATCTTTTATGAAATCTAACACAGAGGTTGCATTAAGGAGAAGTGTATCTAAAGTCCATGCATAACACTTGTATTTTCATCAACATTTATAATGATTATTTCTGTAAATTGATGTGGCTCTCTGCAAAATCACTGGATGTTTTTGGAACTGCTGAACAAAACACGCCAATGTATACTGAGATTTTTTTATATAAATATGAACTTTATCAAACAAAACATACATGTATTATGTAACATGAAGTCCTATGAGTGTCATCTGATGAAGATCATCACAGGTTAGTGATTAATTTAATCTCTATTTGTATTTTTATGACTCCTCTCTTTGGCTGGAAAAATGCCTGTGTTTTTCTGTGGCTTGGCTCTGACCTAACATAATCGTTTGTTTAACAACATGATTACCTTTAAAATGGTATAAGATACTTGTATGTTTGAGGAATTTTAATTATGAGATTTCTGTTGTTTTGAATTTTGCGCCCTGCACTTTCACTGGCTGTTGTCATATCGATCCCGTTGATGAGATTTCAGCCCTGGGAAGTTTTATTAAAGGCACAGTCAATTTAGTGTATGTAAAGTTCTGACCCATTGGAATTGTGATACAGTGAATTATAAGTGAAATAATCTGTCTGTAAACAATTGTTGAAAAAATGACTTGTCATTCCCAAAGTAGATGTCCTAACCAACTTGGCAAGTGATTGAAAATAAACTAGTTCTAATGACTCCAACCTAAATGTATGTAAACTTCCGACTTCTCCAACTGTATATTTTGATTTGTTCAAGTTTTTTGGTTACTATATGTGTTATTTCATAGTTTTGATGTCTTCACTATTATTCTACAATGTAGAAAATAGTGAAACATTAAGAAAAACCCTGGGTTTCAATGGCCGAGCAGCTGCACACAAGCCTAAGATTACCATGTGCAATGCCAAGTGTCAGCTGGGGTGGTGTAAAGCTCGCCGCCATTGGACTCTGGAGCAGTGGAAACGCATTCTCTGGAGTGATGAATCACGCTTCACCATCTGGCAGTCTGACAGATGGATCTGGGTTTGGTCTATGCCAGGAGAACGCTAGCTGCCCCAATGCATAGTGTCAACTGTAAAGTTTGGTGGAGGAGGAATAATGGTCTTGACCTGTTTTTCCTGGTTCGGGCCCCTTAATTCCAGTGAAGGGAAATGTTAATGCTACAGCATAAAATGACACTCTAGATGATTCTGTGCTTCCAACTTTGTGGCATTAGTTTGGGGAAGGCACTTTCCTGTTGCAGCATGACAATGCACCCGTGCACAAAGCGAGGACCAACTCCATATTATGCTATATACTTTTTGGGGGGGAAATTGATCTGAGGGCCTTCAAAAGGGGCCTTATCTAGACTTTATAAACGCATGAACACAACTCAGAGGAGTGGTGGTTAATCCTGTGCATGCACGTGCACACACACACTCCCCAAACAGGCTCTCCATGTGAGCTAAACACCTCATTAGCCTCATTAGCATTCCAGGAGATGGTTTGAGGTGGTGTTTGTACACTGAGGCATACAGGCTGCCAGGCAGCACCATTTCAGGAGATGGTTTGAGGTGGTGTGTGTACACTGAGGCATACAGGCTGCCAGGCAGCACCATTCCAGGAGATGGTTTGGGGTGGTGTGTGTACACTGAGGCATACAGGCTGCCGGGCAGCACCAGCAGCACCAGAGGCCTGAGATGTGGTGATAAACAGTAAGCCGTCCTCCATCATTCCTGCTGCTGTTAAGCCCCCTGATCCCTGTGGTGCTACTAGTTTGGGGAACTCATTAGCTGGGCTCCCCTAGGGAGGGCGAGAAGGAGGGAAGAAGGGGGAAAGGTGGGAAGGGGAGGCAGGTACAGTATGTCTGCCTCTATGCCCACTCTATTTCCTTCTCTCTCTCTCTCTCTCTCTCTCTCTCTCTCTCTCTCTCTCTCTCTCTCTCTCTCTCTCTCTCTCTCTCTCTCTCTCTCTCTCTCTCTCCTATCTCTCTCTCTGTCTCTTTCTCTCCCTCTTTTCCCCTCCTCAACTTGTTTATACAGCACTCAAACCCTCCCATGGGATTACACACTGTCTACTACACATATTAATTACTTAAAACTCATACAATGTGATTTTCTGGATTTTTGTTTTAGATTCCGTCTCTCACAGTGAAGTGTATCTATGATAAAAATTACAGACCTCTACATGCTTTGTAAGTAGGAAAACCTGCAAAATCATCAGTGTATCAAATACTTGTTCTCCCCACTGTACAATACTGCAAACATGAAGGCTGCTTGGTCTAAAGTGGAGGAGTCATACCCTCACATCACACCCATTGGCTGTGCTGCTCATGCATTGAATCTGCTCCTCAAGGACATCATGACACTGAAGTGCTTTGGGATGGAGATGCAAAATATGGCAGTCGTGCCATCTTATCTAATCAGCAACCTGGTGGAAGGGAATTTGTAGATCTGAGGCTCTTTCCCCTGTTGCCTTCATCATCCTCCAAATCCCACCAACATCAGCCACCTCAGAGCACAACTGGTCCTTGTTTGGGAACACACACACCAAAGCACGCAACAGGCTGAACAATACAAGGGTTGAAAATTTGGTGACTATCCAGGCAAATTTGATGCTTTTTGAGCCTGATAACTAGACATCCTCATCATGGATGGAAAGTGACAGTGAAGATGAGGTCTCAGAGTCAGATGATCAAGAGGTGGACATTGAGGAGGTCCAGGGAGAAGACATGGAATCCTGAGAGAAAGTCAACCAAAGCTTTAGTTTCTAGACTATAATTTTATAGATGTATGTTGAAAACGTTTTTGGGAGATGCAATGGATCATTGGGGATCATTCGATATTCCCTTTCTTTTGATGTTTAGTGAAATCACCCCGTGTGAAGAGTCAACTCATTTAATTAGTTCAATCTTTAACTAAATTGTTTTATTTATTTATATTGGAAGGAAATCATTTGCAATTATGTCTACTTATAAGGTAAAATGTTTATGTTTCTGTCTCCATATGACATGGTAAATATATACAACGCAAAAAACATCTACATTTAAATGATATTCATATTCATTTGCATATATTTTCATTAATTCTCATATATTCCCGTTAATTCCCATCTATTCCCGTTAATTCCCACGGAAAGTTGCCACCTCTGAATATTCCCCAAAATGTGCAACCTTAACTGTAGCTAACACTTTATGTATTTCTTGTTACATCTCCAACCTGGTACAACCCCAACCAGTCAGTTAGCAAACAACAGGAAACAGCATTTGGCCCCTGCCTGCCATTGTGAAAACCCTGAGTGTAATCCAGCACTAACACCTATAGTGGCTTTAGCGTTGGTTTTTTGTGTTGTATATATTTACCATGTCATATGGAGACAGAAACATAAACATTTTGGGTAAATGTCATCTTGAGTGAAACAGATGACCCAAGATCAATACCTAGTCAGTCCACTTGACATTGGTGAAAACAGGTCACATTGGTGCCTTGACCTGAGTCACATAGTTGATATCTAGCCTATCAGTTGCTGAGGTCAAATTATAGTTGATGTAATTCTGTGAATGCCTAAGTTTTAGCTCACTTTCAAGGTGTTGGAAAGTACAGATGACCTGGGCTCAATACCATTTCCCCTGTGCTATTGTCTATGATCTCTACTAGTGTACTATAAGGATATTAGAATATCATCCTAATCCTGTATTGTTTATGTGTACTTCTGAATGAGCATGGTGATGACCAATCCAGTTATATAATTAAGGATGTGTTGGTGGAAGGGTTATCTGAAAGTCCACTTCAGATGCAATGAAGTATCCAGTCTATAACCATCCCAACTCTTCGCTCCATGGGTGTTATTGGCAGGGATAGATCAAATCACTTCCGTGCTTATCGGACAGAGACCGTTCATGGAGAAAATATAAACATTAATTTATAAACAGGGAGAAGCAGGAGGGGGCTCTCACGCACACGTGCTCACGTCATCTCTGGTGGACCCGCCTTGTGATTTCCTATTCCAGGATGTGGTTTATACAGTAGATGCGCATGTAGCGGCTCGCATGGTTCTTCTGAATGGAACAATGTGACGGTCGGAAAGTGACAGCCTTAACCACTCGGGGTTAACGATTAAACCTGGTACGGGCCGTTACCGTACATAAGGCATGCACACCTGCGCCCACACAGGCTGCAGCACACATTATAACCGAGTGTAGGATATGAGACAACCGTTGTGTGGCGTTCAGCAGTGCCCTCTGTTCTGCTTCTGTTTTGAGTTCTCTCGTCTCCTCTGTGGATCTACGCGGTTTAGGTAAAGAACTGTCTGTTATACCTGATGTGCTGGTACCGATCCAGACCGATTGGATGCTGACCATAGACTATTTTCATGTTTTATTACTCACTGCACCCCCCCTCTCTCTCCCCTCTCTCTCTCTCTCTCTCTCTGTGTGTGTGTGTGAATAAATGTTTATTATCGGTAAGGGAATATTTTTTGTTGTTGTCATGGCCACTTCAGAGAATATTTCCTGCCTCATGTTAGCGTTATGTTATGGCTAGTTTATCTGTCAAGCCAGTTGCTTCACTTTGAAAGAAAAAATCCACATGATCTGTCATGTAATACAGCGATCGTGTTGGAATTATTACTAAAACAGGAGGATTCCCCCTATTCAGCTACGACCAAGCTTGTACTAATTTACGCCTTTGCCATGTTGGGCTGCGGAGTATTGGTCTTGACTACTAAACAGAGCAAAGGATTGTTCCCGGACCAGGGGGGAAACCAAATGCGCACTGACGTTTCAGCGTATCCTCTACGGATGTCATAACATGCTGGGAGAGAATCAACGTTAGAGGATGTACACCTTGATTGAAGGCAGATTATTTATAGCCGGTCAGAGGAAATGACATGTTTGGCGCTATATCCTGTATATATATACCCATTTGTAAACGTTCCAATAGGCAAACCCCTCTTCACAACGCCAAACAAGAGTGTAAAGCGTGGAGAGGTGTTGGCACAAAACACCGCTTTTAACGGTTAGCCGAACCTTAGTAAACTCATCTTGAAGTAGACAGCTGAAAGTAAATGCTGATTTAGGTGGGCTAGAGCCTACGTTTTTAAGGGTTCTGTTCATCCATAGAACATGATCATGTCAATAAATGATGCCGCTGTGGAATTAGGTAACAATGTAGGCCTATTGATATGGATATCACCCGTTTGAGGATAACATGGGCAAACAGCTTAAAATTGTATTTTTAAATATCTCACCAGTGCCCACCAAATAAATTCAGTATTGCCATGTCCATTCCATTGGAAATGTGCGCGCAATAATGCTATTTAAAGGCAAATGGCTACAAAAGCCAATAAAACTAGTTTGAATAAATTTTATAAAGCTAATATTTCATGTGAAAGAGACAGAACATGTAGCCTATGCATAAACGTTATTCATAATCTCTTCTCTTTCAGGAGAACCGTGGCCAGAGCGCTGGAGGATAAATACTTTTCCGCAGTTCAGTAACCCAATCCGTGCTGCAGATCTTTAAATACTCTTCATAAAATAACCACGTGGTGTAAGGTAAGACCTTCCCAGCCCCGGACACCGACTGGCGCGAGCTAGTCTGAGAGAACTGTCAGAGTGCGTGCAGGACTGGACTGCGCTCTTGGATGACTTTCTGAAAATAACAACTGGACCTAGGCTACTTCATTTACCTTTTAAGACCAACTTTTCAATACCCTTTGGCTACCAGACGTTATTGACCAGATTATGCTATCAGATAACATTGACCAGATAACAATTTGTTTGTTTCTTTGTTTTTGATATCTTTTTGGAAAATATATGTTTCATTCTTCTATCCATCTGCCTACCTTGAGCACGCAGTGAATGGAGAACATACTCGAGCTTCTCCCGAAGCACCGGCAAGAGGGTACGCACGCCTGGGGGAGAACGGCGACTCACACCTGCCTTTGCAGACGCAAGAGTAGCCTAGTTGCGACCTTGAATCGTTTTTTTATTACCACATAATTTCGCGTTCGTGACCACACCTGAGTGCCACTCACCAGCATTTTTTAATGGGATAAATTATGTTGTGAGATCAGGTTATTAAAAACCGATCAAGGCAAATCTAAACTCAGTTAAACGTCCCACACCTTTTGGCCATAGTCTATATTTCTCATTCAGTCTACTGTCCCCAAAAGCTTCCGCATGGTACTTTGGTCGAAAGATCAAGACAAACCGTTGGACACTGACATGTCATTGGGGGCGATAGAGATGAAGAAGGAAGTGGTGCCACCAGCATACCTCCACTCCAACGGCTCCGTTCACCCAGCCATCCTCACCGAGGACCCGGAGGAGATGAGACCTGAGGAGAGGGGCGAGTACGAGCTCACGGAGGTGACATCCGTCGCGGACAGGTCTGGTGAACCAGGAGATGAGGACCGGGAGATAGTGGTGATAGACTGTAGGGCGAATGCCAAGGGCCAGCGCGAGGAGGACGCTCTCCTGGAGAACGCCAGCCAGAGCAACGAGAGTGACGACATAAGCACTGACCAGAGCCCAGAGCCACCGGCGCCATTGAAGGAGACCTCCTTCTCCATTGGTCTCCAGGTGGTCTTACCGTTCCTGCTGGCCGGGTTCGGGACAGTGGCGGCGGGTATGGTGCTGGACATCGTTCAGGTGAGGAGAGACTATTTTGATGTTTATTGCTAATCGGGATGCTTGGGACAACCTAATTCCGACGTCACCCCATTGAAGAAGACATTTTAAAGGGTTAAGGTAATGGTTAGGGTTTAGGGGAGGGTTGTCCCTAGGATTCTGATTAGTGTCTACCCTGTTTTAGATTCACACCAATTTATTTCTGATGTGACAGGTCACATGGTCAGATAAAAACTCCTACTGATTCAATCTGCAGTATGGACTAAGAAACAGAATGTTGAGACATAGTTCTTTTCCACCTGTAGGCTATAGACAACACTATTCCCTGTGTCAGGAACTGTACTGTGATGTGCTTATGCTACCTCATCCACAATCTAGTAGTCACTACAGTCCCAGTCCTATTAAGACAATAAGGGCCCAGTGTTCAGCCTATTGCTGCAGTCGTGTTGTTAGTCATGCTTGTCACTGACACAAAGGGAGGGAGGAAGTGGAATAGACACTGTTGCCTGTCTGATTGATTTAGTCACATATATTCTTATATTAGTATGCATAACTAATCCTAAACTAAATAGCATTGCAATGTTTGGCCTAAGCTGCTGTCATTGTGTGATGATGATGAGCGATGACTACTAAGGGGCTGGTCTTGGGCATGTTTCAATGAACTGCTTGGTTCGAGTCAGATTGGCCCAGCGCCCGTCAATCCCTTTCCTGCCAGCCAATGTGACAGCTCAGCTCTGATGATGGACAGAATGGGAGGTTATCGGAGACCATGGGAGTATCTACGTAACATATGACCCCTTCACCCCCCCCCCCCCACCTGGCACATGTTGGAACACAGTCTGTTCTTGGAAGGGGGAGGGGAGGTTGAGGAGGTAGAGAGGACAGCTGGGCCGTTTAATAAAGACTTGTCTGATGATTTATCTGACATATCTGTGAATACTGCTGAGACAGAGACTCAAACACATAGGTTTATCCTCATGGTTCTGATAAAAAATAATATAGCAGAACAGAATAGAATAACACATAGTGTGGAACAGAGGATAGTATGTGCATGCAGCTGTAAATATAGTGGGTATTTCAGCCACTGTAGCTGACTGTAACCCGAAGGAGACCAACAACAGAACCGCTGGGTTCTGAGAGCCACAGGGAAAACAATTCAACTAACTTATAATTACTCTCCTTCCAACTTTCCTGTTGACTAGCCTGGTGTAAACTGGGTGTGGGTGTTGTTGTTGGTATGTGTGTGTATGTGTGAACACATGGTGTGGGTATTATTGTTGGTATGTGTGTGTATGTGTGAACACATGGTGTGGGTGTTATTGTTGGTACATGTGTGTGTATGTGTGAACACATGGTGTGGGTATTATTGTTGGTACATGTGTGTGTATGTGTGAACACATGGTGTGGGTATTATTGTTGGTACATGTGTGTGTGAACACTTGCGTACAAGTGTGTACAGTGTAAAAATACGGTCCTGGGCGCCTGGCAGGTCATATATTTCTTTAAGGTCAGCCTCTGCTACAGATAAAGCTGGAGGTGCCTGGTTGCTGGGAGACCAAGCGCTGGCTCCGACTACCCATTTTGATGCCAACATGGTGTACCCCAGGAACTCTGGACAGAGAGAGAGAGAGAGAGAGAGAGAGAGAGAGAGAGAGAGGGAAGGCGGAGGGGGGGAAGGAGAGGAGAGGGGTAAGTAGGGAGTGTAATGAACAGAGAGAGAGAGAGAGAGAGAGAGAGAGAGAGAGAGAGGGGGGCAGAGAGGGGGAAGGAGGGAGGGAGAAGGAGAGGAGAGGGGTAAGTAGGGAGTGGAATGAACACAGAGCGAGAGAGAGAGAGGGAGAAGGCGGAGAGGGGGGAGAAGGAGAGGAGAGGGGTAAGTAGGAAGTGGAATGAACACAGAGAGAGAGAGAGAGAGAGAGAGGGAAGGAGGGAGGGAGAAGGAGACGGGTAGTAGAGAGTGGAATGAACACACAGAGAGAGAGAGAGAGAGAGAGGGGGGGAGGAGGGGGAGAAGGAGAGGAGAGGAGAGGGGTAAGTAGGGAGTGGAATGAACACAGAGAGAGAGAGAGAGGGAAGGCAGAGAGGGGGAAGGAGGGAGGGAGAAGGAGAGGTGAGGGGTAAGTAGGGAGTGGAATGAACACACAGAGAGAGAGAGAGAGAGAGAGGGAAGGCGGAGAGGGGGAAGGAGGGAGGGAGAAGGAGAGGAGAGGGGTAAGTAGGGAGTGGAATGAACAGAGAGAGAGAGAGAGAGAGAGATAGAGATAGAGAGAGAGAGAGAGGGTGAAGAGAAAGAAAGTGCCTACCTGTGAGGTGGGAGTGGTTCTAGTGTTATAACTGTTGTTATAAGGACAGATTACTGCCTTACTGTGGTTTAAAGCCTGCACTCTCATGCCGTTAACCATGTGCTCAGGAATTGTTCACTTCAGAATTTCTCTCTCTCCTTGTCTGTCTACCTCTCTCATTTTCTAATTCGTTCATATCATGCTGATTCATCTAAGCAATTGTTGATCTCAGAGTCAATAACAACAGCTGTGATGATAAAGATAAGAGAAAGTTATATCATTCCCTATGTGAAGAGACATAATAATGACAATGTTGTCAGTATAGTGAATGGTTCTAGAAGTTTGTCTAGTAGATTCTATCACATTCTAATTCCCCTCCCTTGACACTGCTAACTGCTAACTCAGCTAATCCCCTTCTGCCCTTGCAGGAGGCATCTCTCTCTCTCTCTCTCTCTCTCTCTCTCTCTCTCTCTCTCTCTCTCTCATATTAATTAATTAAGCAAGCTGGCTCTGACTCAGATGTATGGTAGATGCAAAATATCTCATCTCCTCAGTGTGTGTGTATGTTGCCCCTTGTCTCAGCTTCTGGAAAGGTAATTGTTGCCCAGGGTGATGCATGTTCATGTTCTCAACAGTGTTCTCTACAATGTCTGTGTAAAATGTGACCCACCTCTTTAACTTCACTTAGTTTCCCCCTTTACACACAAACACACAAACATATGCACACACACCCTCTAGCCCAAATCCGCCAGAGTTGCCCAGGATAGACAACACAGGACAGTATGGAAAAGGAAGGGACTGATTTATAAATACACTAGATGATTGGTAATGGGCGCTGTGTTGAAGTCGAAAATGACTCCATCTTGGCACTCCCCCACCATGGCAAAAAAATATTTTAGAAGCTATATAAATATATTTATTAATATCTACATTAGTTTTTGCCACATTTACAGTGGGAAGAAAAAGTATGTGAACCCTTTAGAATTACCTGGTTTTCTGCATAAATTTGTCATCAAATTTAATCTGATCTTCATCTAAGTCACAACAATAGACACACATTCTGCATAAACTAATAACGCACAAACAATTATAATTGTTCATGTCTTTATTGAACACACTGTGTAAACATTCACAGTGCAGGTTGGAAAAAGTATTTGAACCATTGGATTTAATAACAGGTTCACCCTCCTTTGGCAGCAATAACCTCAAATAAATGTTTTCTGTAGTTGCGGATCTTGTGAATAGCAAACTCAAATGTTGTGAGTGTTTTTTGGGGGGCAGGGCAGCTCTAACCAAAATCTCCAATCACATCTCATTGATTCGACTCCAGGTTAGTTGACTCCTGACTCCAATTAGATTTTGGAGAAGTCATTATCCTAGGGGTTCACATAATTTTTCCAACCTACTCTTTTTCCAACCTGAATGTTTAAATTATGTATTCAATATAGACAAGAAAAATACAATAATTTGTGTTATTAGTTTAAGCACACTGTGTTTGTCTATTGCTGTGACTTAGATGAAGATCAGAACAAATTTTATGTCCAATTTATGCAGTAATCCAGGAAATTCCAAATGGTTCACATACTTTCTCTTGCCATTGTATTTTATTACGGACACCTTAATGCATACATTTCAATTATATTATGTGTGCTAAACATTAAAAAAGAACATTAAAAAACATAAAACATGAAAAAAAACATTACAAATATAAAATCATTTTCCTTCAAGTATAATTTTGAGAGATTAGGAATGTTACTGTCCCCACTACAACAACAACAATACTTAAATACTTGAATAATTTAATTTAAATACTATAGAAATCCATGAATTACTATGGAGGACAGTTCCTACTGGGGAGTGCCAATATGGTCTACTCGTGGCTTTAAAGCCTTTCAATGGCCAACATTTTGCATCAACAAACCATGGTTTGGTTCAGTACTGTCTTTCAACCCCATACCTCAAGACACAGTGTCCCAAGACTGTCTGTCAATGCCAATCCATGAGCAGTGGGCTTGCTGAAATGGCCCTAGCTGAAATGGTCCTCTGAAATGGACACTTACTGTCAGTGGTAAAAATATTTGGAAATACTTCTTAAGTACTGTAGTTTTTTGGGCTATTTGTACTTTATTTATTCATATTTTTGACCGGTTTTACTTTTACTCCACTACATTCCTAAATACAATATCTACTTTTTACTCCCATACATTTTGCCTGACACTCAAAAGTACTCGTTACATTTGACACAATTTAGAACGTTTTCCACCACTGGTTACTGTAGGTCATTGAGAGGACAGGTCACAGATTTGTTCTTCGTTGGATGTGATTTTTGTGTTTACATTCCTAGGTATGTCAAAGGTCAAGACTGGTGCAATGGTTGTTTTCATGTTTGTCTGGAAGGAGGGTGATGCTTCCAGTAGAAAGGGAGAACACCCCAGATAGTGTTAGACACAGTTTATTGACATTCACAGATTAAATAGTGTAAATATGTGTGGTAACTTGTTTGTCTGCTGGTTTGTGGAATTTATCCTAGCTATCTGTCTCTCATCCGTCTTTCTGTCTGCCTTACACTGTGGCATCGGAAGACGTGCAGATGACCAATATAAAACAGCAAGGCGAGACGTGGGTTCAGCCTCAGTGCCTCAAAAACAGACAAACAATCTAAAAATATAGGAAACCGTAAACAGGAAAACACAATCAACACAAAGGCCTCACAACAGCCAAGCCCTTTCTGCCCAAGGGAGGCCATTTTCAGTCAACCACATCCACAGGAGCCAGTGGGAAACCAGAGTGTGGGCTTGGTCGCCTGTGGGAAACCAGAGTGTGGGCTTGGTCGCCTGTGGGAAACCAGAGTGTGGGCTTGGTCGCCTGTGGGAAACCAGAGTGTGGGCTTGGTCGCCTGTGGGAAACCAGAGTGTGGGCTTGGTCGCCTGTGGGAAACCAGAGTGTGGGCTTGGTCGCCTGTGGGAAACCAGAGTGTGGGCTTGGTCGCCTGTGGGAAACCAGAGTGTGGGCTTGGTCGCCTGTGGGAAACCAGAGTGTGGGCTTGGTCGCCTGTGGGAAACCAGAGTGTGGGCTTGGTCACCGCCTCATAATCTGGTAAATCCAGCTGTCTCTCTCATTTTAATCTGGAATGTTATCCACAGAAGATAATAAAGATATAATCTCTATGTTGCTAAAAATCATTTAATTGATCTGCTAAGCTCTTGTCACACACACTATCATGAATGACAAAATGGATGTCTCTCATCACCTCCCTCCCTTCACGTGCTTTCCTTATTTCTACTAAATATTTGCTTTAAACTTACATTTTCTACCAGATCAGAGATCATTGAGGAATGGGCACAAGGAAAGGAAGCTTGTTTAGTTTATTGAGACCAAGCCAGGTTAGATACATACAGGGGGGTCTGACATTATTGACACCCTTTTTAAAGATTAGCAAACATTACTGTATAAAATAAATAATTCAAACACTGAGCTATATCGTGTGTTCAAAAATATTGGTAAATTATGTTATTTTATATTAATACAGTTGCTCAGAGAAAGATATCTTATTTAACAAGAAATACTCATTTTTAAAGCTAGGGGTCAAAATGATAGATTGTAGATTGTTTGTCTGTTTTTGAGGCACTGAGGCTGAACCCACGTCTCGCCTTGCTGTTTTATATTGGTCATCTGCACATCATCCGATGCCACAATGTAAGGCAGACAGAAAGACGGATGAGAGACATATTCCTTAATTAATTGTTTTTTCTGTTTTTTTTCTGAAAATTGCATTGTTGGTTAAGGGCTTATAAGTAAGCATTTCACTGTAAGATCTACCTGTTGTATTTGGCGCATGTGACAAATAAAATTTGATTTCAGGCCTGATATTCTCCTGTAGAATTCTCTGATACAGAGCAGAATTCATGGTTCCTACTATTAAGGAAAGTCGTTGTTACGGTGTTCTTCCGTCGAAGGAGAAGCGGACCAAAATGCAGCGTGGTGGTTACTCATGTTCTTTAATGAAAAAATGAACTATACATGAAATAACTTAAATATACAAAACAACAAACGGAACGAGAACCTATACAGCCTATTTTTTTATTTTTATATAAAATGTACCTTCAATACCATTCATTCTTTACAACTCATAATTTACATACATACTCAAATAATGGTATTTTAATTAAACTAATTAAACTAAACATAAACCCCAAACAAAAACCTCAGGGGAGCATCTTCCCTCCCCGTCACCCTAAAAAATACCTTTCCCTATCTCCCCGTCCCTAATCTATCCTCTTACAAATCTAAATGACACCCAGCCCTAAACCCCCCTTCCACCTCTCCCGAGGAGCATGCTGCCCACACTTCCTCTCCTCCCTCTTCATCCTCCCCCTCAAATCTCCTTCCACCCTCCTCACTATCCCTTCCACCCCCCAATCTCTCCCTGTCTTCACCATGTTCTGCCTTTCTTCCCACAGCCCCCGTTTAAAGAGACTCATGAGAAGCCAGAGCAGAAACCTGTCCCTATCCGTCCCTCTCGCTCTCCCTACACCCCTCTCTAACCTGGCCCACGTCAATACAAAATCCCCTTTACCAAACCTAACAACACCCGTGCCCTAGCCCATACTACTCCGGCAAAGGCACAGTCCCAAAAGACATGGCGCACAGTCTCCTCCCTGCCACAAGAGGATCTTGGACAGGTGGGGGATTGCACCAAACTATACCGGTACAAGATGGAACGTACCGGCAAACACTTATGAAGGCTCAACCAATTCAGGTCCTTGAGCCTGTTGTCCAGACCCCGCGCCTGCACTCCCTCCCAGACCACTTCCGAGATGCCCACTACAGGCGCCGGACTCCCTGCCTTTCTGACCTCCTCGTACAGGTGCCTATGATCTAAACCTACTCGGGCAACTTCAACCTCAGGGTGCGCACACAGCCACTTGGCCGCATGACCAAAGTGCCACGGCAGCTGTTCCGCCCGAGGACCCGTATTAGACCACACCATTATGCTTCTCGCCTGATACGAGAAAAACACCCGCAGGAGGTAACCGGACGGGTGTATCACTGGCTGAGCAAGCTCCGTTAACAAGAAAGAAACAAAAATTGTGTCCAGCTTGAGGGGGAAATGTGGTACCCCCCTACCTCCTTCCCCGATGGGACAGATCATGCGTGCCCTGGCGACCCACTCGCACCTGCCACTCCACATAAACTGAAACACAAGCCTCACTAGAGGCCTCCTCAGACAAGCCGGCAATGGGTAGATGTACGCCAAATACAAAAGAGACGGCAACACATCCACCTTTAGGACCAGGACTTTGCCCATAAAAGACAAATACTTAGCTTTCCACATTGCTAGCTTCCTCTGTACCACTGCGATACGCATGTTCCAGTTTAGCGTCGCTGAGCCGGAGGTCTCAAAATGGACCCCGAGAATCCTCAGGGACCCCTCACAGAGAGATAACCCCCCAGGCACATCCGTTCTACCGCGCCATCTTCCGAAAAACTTGACGGAAGACTTTGCATGGTTCGGAACTGCTCCAGACGCTCGGGTGAAATCCCCAAAGATGGCAAGGGACCTTGTCAGGCACGAGTCCTTGCACAACAGCAAGGAAGTGTCGTCGGCATACTGCGTCATCTTAACACGCAGCCCACCACTTCCAGGGATCAGCAAACCTTCCACCCCTGTGTCTGCCCTAATGGCAGCCCCCAGAGGCTCCATGTACAGAACGAAGAGGAGAGCCGAGAGTGGGCACCCCTGCCTGACCCCAGACGAGAGGTCAAAAACGTCACCCAAGTGACTATTTACACTAACTCGGCACCCCGCTCCGACATATAATGTACGAATCCATCCTGTAAACTTCTCCCCAAATCCTAATCGACCTAACACTCTGAATAAAAATAATCTATTCACGCGATCGAAGGCTTTCGCCTGATCTAGCGCTGCTACCATAAAAGGCAGTCCTCTATCTTCAACCCAAGCGATGGAGTCCCTGATTAACTGTAGGTTCCATCTAATAGAGCGGCCCTCTACCCCGCACGTCTGATCCTCATGAACGACGTAGGGAAGGGCTGTGCGCAACCGGTCTGCTAAAACCTTTGCAAGTAGCTTGTAATCTACACACAGCATGGTCAACGGCCGCCAGTTGCCAAGGTCTGTTACTTCCCCCTTTTTATATAAAAGTGACAGCACACCAACAGCCATTGATCCCCCGGGACCCCGTCTCAAGGATGGCCTTCAAGACTTCGAGGACCACTGGTCCAAGTATACCCCAAAACTTGAGATAAAACTCAGCCGGCAGCCCATCCATCCCAGGCACCTTCCCTTTTCCCATCCTCCTAAGAGCGCTCTCAACCTCTTCTAGTGAGATCTGGGCCTCCATCACTTCTCTAATGTCCTCCGGCAACCGCCTGGACAAGTGTTCTAAAGACACATTTCCCTGCTCTACATCTATTTCCCTTTCCTTAAATAAACCTTGGAAATGATCAGTTTTCACCCTGACCATATCCTCTGGTTCTCTAACTATACTACCATTTTCTTCCCTAACACCATGCATTACCTTCCTACTCTGTCTTGCCCTAACCAACTTAAAGAACATAGCAGAACAAGTCTCATTATGTTCTAGAAAGCCACTATGCGCACGCTCCAGGAAAGCCCGAGCCTTCCGCTCCTGCAACTCCCTGAGCTGCGCCTTTAGGGTTGCGGATCTCTCCCAGTCAAACGACCCGTCGAGGTTGCCTGCCTCGTATTCAAGTTCAATTAACCTTTGGATACGATCCACCTCCCTCCTCTCCTCCCTTTTTTCCCTCTTGCAATACCCTATTATAAAAGCCCTAATCCTCACCTTAACTAATTCCCACCACTCTAACACCCCCTCGCACATGGACTGGAGGCCCTCAAGCCTCCAAAAGAAACCATAAAACCCGTCACCAAAAGCCTGCTCCTCCAGCACATCCCGATCTAGCTTCCAGTACCCCCTACCAAAGAGGCAGACTGGCGACCCCACCTGCAGGAGCACCCCGTCGTGATCCGAAAAGAAAACAGGCAACAGCCGCCCAGACAACTTACCCAAAGACCTGGGTACAAAAATATAGTCGAGCCTCCGCTCAACTCCTCCTGTAAAAAAACAAAAATCAAACCCCACACCCTCCAAATAACTAAAAACCGCCCTCCTCTTAACAAAATCCCTTAAACCCCTTACATTTAAACTAACAAAAGTAAAATTAGACTCCATGAAAAAATAAAAACATGTAATACACTCAAATTCTAAACCCAGACAGAAAAAAAAAACAGGAGACTCACCCGATGCTCCCCTGCTCCATATCTACCGGTGAGAACACCATCCGTAATCCCGACATCCCCCCCTCTTCCTCCATCACACCATCCCAGGATGCAGGAATAGTGTTTGGCTCTACCCCCACAATCCTCCCCCTCCCCAGTGTTGCAGCTGGTTTGGAAAAAAATTGGGGAGGCTGAGTCCCCAAACAAAAAACTCCCCACCTCCTCCTGTACCCAGTCCGGAGTCTTGTTAGGTGTGTCCCCACCCAACAGAAGTTGAGGGCCTGGGGAAACCAGCAGCAACCCAGAGGTTTCTCCCACCCCCATCACTCTCTTGGCCATCCCCTCCCCTCACTGTCGGCCAATCGCACCCTCCTCTTCATTCTCTTCTTTGGTGATGGCGGCAGTGGAGAGATACACCCCCCCCCGCCAGCTCCTCCACCATACCCCTCATCTCTTCCACCAGGGCACTTTCCCCCAGTCCACTTGCTCTTCCACCGTCTCCTTCTCCACCACTCCTCCCTCGCTTTCTTCTCTCTCATGCTCCTCCACTCGGTTGCCTTCTTCCGCCGCTTTTCCTGGTTCTCCTACTCCCGTGCCTTCCGTTTCCTTCTCTCTTCCATCCGCCGCTTCTTGCTCCTCTTCCTTCCTTGTGGCCTTCCCCTCTGGACCTGTACTCTGGTCATGAGGCGTGCTTTCTTCCCCTCCTCTTCTTCCCCCATCTCCAGCTCCTGCTCCCCCCCCAGCCGCAGACGCATATGACCTCTGACGGGCCGGGCACCCCCGCCACAGGTGTGCTGACGAGCCACACCCATGGCACGTCTTAGGCTTGTCACAATCCCTCGCCTCGTGATCCTCAGATGCACAAAATCTGCATTTTCTTGTACTGCACGAGGCGAATATGTGACCGTAGGCCATACAGCGCCTGCAAAATGGGGGCTGACGTGCATAAAACAACGTCCCCCTGTCAGCCCCTAAGGAGAACATAGCAGGAGGATGGAGGTAGCCACCATGTCTCTTTGGGTCCTCTCTGAGGAGGGCCTGGAAGCCTCTCCTCCCATTCCAAAACCCAAGGGAGTCTTTGAGGTGCCTTGCTGAGGAGACGTTATCCATGTATCTCCCCAGAAAAGCCCTCACCTCTTCGTCCTTAACGTAAGGGTTGTAAATGTTGACAGTTACAACCCTAAAGTTATTCTTCGCCAGGCTTGTTATTTCGTAGTGGCACATCGGCCTCTCACCTCCCACTGCTCTTGCCCTTCTCAGGATATCATCGTGTTTTTCCTCTGTATATAGTGCCACGTCGTATGCTCCCTCCAACGAGTTGCCTTGGAAACAAAACACGTCCTTCACCGTCAGCTTTAGAATCCCCATCAATATTATCCTTCCAAAAGATTCCCGTCCTAAAGGCTCCAACTCCTTTTCCTTCCAAGCAAACCGAATCGTGTTGGCCAGCCCAATCCCAGGGACCGACACAGTAGAAAATGGGCACTGTGTGCTGTGTTGATGTATTTAGCACCATCTCCGCAAGGAGAATGGCGCTCGTTCTCTTCTCTTCCAAAACAAGTAAAAAAGAAAAACCAAAGTGACCGAGCCTATCTGGTGAAACTACACAGAGACAGGAACAATCACCCACGAAATACTCAAAGAATATGGCTGCCTAAATATGGTTCCCAATCAGAGACAACGATAATCACCTGACTCTGATTGAGAACCGCCTCAGGCAGCCATAGTCTATGCTAGACACCCCACAAAACCCCAAGACAAAAACGCACCACAAAAACCCATGTCACACCCTGGCCTGACCAAATAAATAAAGACAAACATACTATACTTCGATCAGGGCGTGACAGTCGTCCAGGTCCTGAGGCAGCAAAGCATCCCCAAATCATTATACTACCACCACTACACTTGAATGCTGGTATGAGGGTCTTAGTGTAGAATTCAGTGTTTGGTTCTCGCCAGGCATAATGGGACCCATGACCCCTAATCCCAATTGAGATGTTGTGGCAGGACTTGAAACGAGCAGTTAATGCTTGAAAAGCCACACGTGTTGTTGAGGTAAAGCAGTTCTGCATGGAAGAGTGGGCCAAAATCCCTCCACAGCGTCGTGAGAGACTGATCAACAACTACAGGAAGTGTTTGATTGCAGCTAAAGGTGGCACAACCAGTTATTGAGTGTAAGGGGGCAATTACTTTTTCACACAGGGGAATTGGGTGTTGCATAACTTTGTTAATTCAATAAATGAAATAAGTATCAATTTTGTTTATTTGGTAACTTAGGTTCATTTGATCTAATATTAGGTTTTAGTTGAAGATCTGATAACATTCAGTATCAAAAATATGCAAAAATAGATACAATCAGAAAGGGGGGAAGTACTTTTTCACAGCCCTCTATATGCACAGTGGTTTCATTTCAGCAACAGTGGGCAAACGGGGCTGCATTACCTAACTCTGCAACCTGACCCCTTGGACGGCATACCACAGCCTGTATGCCTCTGATACATCATGATACTGACTGTCCACAGAGTTCGCAGAACTGGGGCTGGTCATTGGGGAGTGAGGGGGTTGTTGGCTGGGCTCCACTGTTCCATTGGAGATAACAACATATATCACAGCTGGAGAAGAGAGTAGAGAGAGGAGGAGAGGGTGAAAGGTGGGTCAGGAAAGGAAAAGGGGGTTTATGGAAGAGAGGCAGAGAGAGAGAGAAGTGGGTTGGGGAAGATAGAGAGATTGGGGAAAAGATTGTGGGTAGATAGGAAGGGAACGAGAGAGTAAATTGGGTTAAAGGGTAGAAATGACATGGGGGGGGGGGTCTAGGGGCACTAGGGGAATCAGAGCTGGGGTGGCAGAGTGCCAGGAGGTAGGGTGGTGGGGTCCCTGCGGAGTCGGCTGCTTTAAAGAGCTCAGGCTGCTGACAGACAGAGAGCAGCAGTGTTAACCTCCCACTGGGCACAGACAGTTCAACATCTATTTTGGATTTACAAAATAGATGTTCAACTAACATGAATTCAATGTGAAATCAACCAGAAATGGCACCGTGTCATTTGATTTAGGTTAAAAGTTGGTTGAAAAACAGATGAAATTCCCTTAGGTTGATGACTTATTTATGACTTATTGAATTATTTTGTTAATAAATACGTGGAAACGACATTGATTCAACCAGTTTTTGCCCAGTAGGCAGGACAACATCATCTAGGTATTATTCCTCTCCTTTTTTCTCCTCTCCATTCTCTCTTCTCTTCTTTTCTCCTCTCCTCTTTTCTCCTCTCCATTCTCTCTTCTCTTCTTCTCTCCTCTCCTCTTTTCTCCTCTCCATTCTCTCTTCTCTTCTTCTCTCCTCTCCTCTTTTCTCCTCTCCATTCTCTCTTCTCTTCTTCTCTCCTCTCCTCTTTTCTCCTCTCCATTCTCTCTTCTCTTCTTCTCTCCTCTCCTCTTTTCTCCTCTCCTTTCTCTCTTCTCTTCTTCTCTCCTCTTCTTTTCTCCTCCATTCTCTCTTCTTCTCTCCTCTCCTCCTCTCCATTCTCTCTTCTTCTCTCCTCTCCTCTCCTTTCTCTCTTCTCTTCTCTTCTTCTCTCCTCTTTTCTTTTCTCCTCTCCATTCTCTCTTCTCTTCTTCTCTCCTCTCCTCTTTTCTCCTCTCCATTCTCTCTTCTCTCCTCTCCTCCTCTCCATTCCCTCTTCTCTTCTCTTCATCTCTCCTCTCCTCCTTTCCATTCTCTCTTCTCTCCTCCTCTCCTTTCTCTGACAGCCTCTCAGTATTGATTAAGCTGTGGGCTGGCTGGGCTGAGCTGTAAGTGCTGGGGGCCAGTGGGACTGGCTCTAAATATCAGCACTTTCTCTGTTGATGGATCAATGTTCAGCCCCAACCTTATACCCCAGGCTTATACCCCCGTCCCAGCCTTCTAGGCTAACTCAGCCCATCCCTAGCTATTTACCCCAAACTCATCCTCATACCCCAGCCCCACTCTGCTTCTCCTCCCATTGCACTGGGCTAATGGAGAAACACCAGAGATGTACTTCACCCCAGTCTTTTGAAAAAATATATATATATTTAACTAGGTAAGTCAGTTAAGAACAAATTCTTATTTACAATGACGGCCTACATCGGCCAAACCCAGACGACGCTGGGCCAATTGTGCGCTGCCCTATGGGACTCCCAATCACAGCCGGTTGTGATGCAGCCTGGATACAAACCAGGGTGTCTGCGCCACTCGGGAGCCCAAACTCATTAGTTCAGGGACTCATAGAGACCATCTCAAGGGCTGGAAAACAGCCAAAGTGGGGGCCAAAGTGGGCCAGTAATCAACTCCAGTACCACAGAGTCATCCACTGAATTTCTATTTGATTCTAGAACACCTTAGCTGTGTGAGCACATGCATTTGTGTGTATGATTTATTTATTTCCACAAGCCTAAATTACCTTTCAGATTGACACTGAACAAAAATATAATGCAACATGGGACAAGTGTTGGTCCCATGTTTCAGGGTGCTGAGGAGTATTTCTGCCCTTTTGTGGGGGGAAAACTCATTCTGATTGGTAGGGCCTGGCTCCCCAGTCGGTGGGCCTGGCTGCCAAGTGGGTGGGCCTATGCCCTCCAAGGCCCCCCCATAGCTGCACCACTGCCCAGTCATTTGAAATCCATAGTTTAGGGCCTCATTTATTTATTTCAATTGACTGAGTTCCTTATATGAACTGTAACTCACTAAAGTCTTTGAAATTGTTGCATGTTGTGTTTATATTTTTGTTCAGTATAGCTGCTCTTGCTCCTGGCTGACTTTGCCCCAAGTTGTTCACTGTGGAAAGGTAGGGTAATTGTGCTGAGGCAGTGAGGTAGCAGGCAGATGGAGGGTTACATTAAAACACTGTGGGTTGCAAGTACTGTACGAAAGGTGATAATAAAATGCCCTCTTGTCCACTGTTGTTCCACGGAGAGAGAGAGGCTGGTGGAGAGAGAGAGCAAGAGAGAGAGAAAGCGCGGGTGGAGGTTGAGAGAAGAGAGGGAGAGAGAAGTGGCAGAAAGAGGGTGGTGAATTGATGCAGTGTGAGGTCAAAATGACCTTGCTCCTCTCCAGAGTGAATAAGATCATATGATCCCAACACAGTCTCGACAAATAGAATATTACTAATATGAGACAGAGATCAGGTTTCACATTGAATCAATGTCAAACTCAATATCAGCAAGACATTGTCGACCTCAGCAAGTGCCCAGTGTGATACGCTGTTAGGTTTGTAATATAATGAGATATTGTAGCATGAAAACTCAGTGATAACTGCATCACGATAACTGTTTTATCACAATCTAAATCAGACTTTATACTAATTTGTAGGTCAGTAAAGGTTATTTTGTTGTGTAGGTGGCGTGTTGTATTGTGCAGTAGTGGTGCGTTGGTAAATTCACTGAGGAAGACAAGCCAGGAAAAAAGCCATATTGCAACCTGTTGTGATAACTGCATTGTTTGTGCAATGAACCTTTCTAGGACTGGGGAACCCCTCTCGCCAACAGCCAATGAAATTGCAGGGCGCCAAATACAAATCAACAGAAATCTCATAAATCAAATTTCTCAAACATACAAGTATTAGGCACCTTTTTAAAGATACAATTCTCGTTAATCCAGCCACAGTGTCTGATTTAAAAAATGCTTTACAGCGAAAGCTCCAAAAACGATTATGTTAAGTCACCACCAACTCACAGAAAAACACAGGCATTTTTCCAGCCAAAGAGAGGAGTCACAAAAAGCACAAATAGAGATAAAATTAATCACTAACCTTTGATGATCTTCATCAGATGACACTCATAGGACTTCATGTTACATGTATTGTGTATCTTTTGTTCGGTAAAGTTCATAATTATAACCAAAACTCTAATTTTACATTGGCATGTTATGTTCAGTAGTTCCAAAACATGCAGTGACTTTGCAGAGAGCCACATTAATTTACACAAATACTCATTATAAATGTTGATGAAAATACATGTGTTATACATGGAAATATACATAAACTTCTCCTTAATGCAACCGCTGTGTCAGATTTAAAAAAAACTTTACGGAAAAAGCATAATCTGAGTACGGCGCTCAGAGCCGAAAACAGCCAAAATATCCGCCATGTTGCGCAGACAACATTAGTCATAAATAGCATTATAAATATTCACTTACCTTTGATGATCTTCATCAGAATGCACTCCCAGGAATCCCAGTTCAACAATAAATTTTTGATTTGTTCGATAATGTCCATCATTTAAGTCCAAATAGCTTCTTTTGTTAGGGCAAATCCAAACGCGTGTTCAGGTCCAGTCGGACGAAAACTTCAAATAGTTCAATTACAGGTCGAAGAAACTTGTCAAACTAAGTATAGAATCAATCTTTAGGATGTTTTTAAATGTTCAATAATGTTCCAACTGGAGAATTCTATTGTCTGTAGAAAAGCAGTGGGAATGAGAGATACCTCTCATGTGAACACGCATGACTGAGAACGAGGCTGCTGCCAGACCCCTTAGTCAAACAGCTCTCATTCGCTCCCACTTCACAGTAGAAGCCTGAAACAACGTTCTAAAGACGGTTGACATCTAGTGGAAGCCTTAGGAAGTGCAAAATAACCCATACCCCACTATGAATTCGATAGGGGCTGAGTTCAAAAACTACAAACCTCAGATTTCCCACTTCCTGTTTGGATTTTTTCAGGTTTTTGCCTGCCATATGAGTTCTGATATACTCACAGACATCATTCAAACAGTTTTAGAAACTTCATATTGTTTTCTATCCAATACTAATAATATATTAGCATCTGGGACTGAGTAGGAGGCAGTTCATTCAAAAGTGAAAATGCTGCCTCCTATCCCAAAGAAGTTAACCCATTTGTTCATACGCCACTGTCATATACAGTACAATAAGGCAGAGACAACAAAAAGACAACAGTCACACAGTGGCGGAATAAATTCAACCACACATACATTTGTTCCATCACAAAACCGGAGAGCAACATCCGTCTGCTGAAGTTCACAATAGCAAGTATTCCACCTAACAAAGAGTGGTCAAGCAAGTTAATATTTCCGACAGTTTACTAAACAATTACTGATTTAGAACCACGTGGAGTTACAGCAAGTCAGCACAAAGACAACTGGTGCACTTCCTCTGTCATTCCAGAACCATTCCCACTGGGCAAAAACTGTTTGAATGTTTCCAATTCATTTAAATAACAAAACATCTATATGATTTACATTTACATTACATTTACATTTAAGTCATTTAGCAGACGCTCTTATCCAGAGCGACTTACAAATTGGTGCATTCACCTTATGACATCCAGTGGAACAGCCACTTTACAATAGTGCATCTAAATCTTTTAAGGGGGGGGGGGTGAGAAGGATTACTTTATCCTATCCTAGGTATTCCTTAAAGAGGTGGGGTTTCAGGTGTCTCCGGAAGGTGGTGATTGAGTCCGCTGTCCTGGCGTCGTGAGGGAGTTTGTTCCACCATTGGGGGGCCAGAGCAGCGAACAGTTTTGACTGGGCTGAGCGGGAACTGTACTTCCTCAGTGGTAGGGAGGCGAGCAGGCCAGAGGTGGATGAACGCAGTGCCCTTGTTTGGGTGTAGGGCCTGATCAGAGCCTGGAGGTACTGAGGTGCCGTTCCCCTCACAGCTCCGTAGGCAAGCACCATGGTCTTGTAGCGGATGCGAGCTTCAACTGGAAGCCAGTGGAGAGAGCGGAGGAGCGGGGTGACGTGAGAGAACTTGGGAAGGTTGAACACCAGACGGGCTGCGGCGTTCTGGATGAGTTGTAGGGGTTTAATGGCACAGGCAGGGAGCCCAGCCAACAGCGAGTTGCAGTAATCCAGACGGGAGATGACAAGTGCCTGGATTAGGAGCTGCGCCGCTTCCTGTGTGAGGCAGGGTCGTACTCTGCGGATGTTGTAGAGCATGAACCTACAGGAACGGGCCACCGCCTTATGATGACGTTGAATCAATGTGGAAAACTGATTGGATTTGCAAAAAGTCATCAACGTCAGGGAATTGCTTATTTTTATCACCCAACTTTTAAATCCAATTACATTTGTGCCCAGTGGGTTTCAACTTAAACGTAATCAAATCAACTAGGCTATATATACTTATCCTAATACAGTGAAAACAAACTTAAACACACCAAAGACAATTTAGTCCTATCAACTAGACTGGATGAACTCCAAAGCAATTGTCCTCTCTTTTATGTTGCCAAAATGGTCTATGACTGTCAAACAATAGTACACACTTGCCAGGCCCCTAACTTCCCTGATTTATCATGAACCCGTTAAGTTAGCTGCGCCAGGACCACCCACAGTTGAGCTCAGCTCAACACTGATTGGATAATTATTTTATATATTTTTTTATGAATGAAGGTCAAATGCTGGAATCAATTAATGAAATGCTACGGTGGCAACATGTCATACTATTTTTGTCGAGACAGCATCATATACTTGGTCTACACATACTGAGATAGCGGGGCGCTGTTTCCCTCGCTCGGATGATTTCTCCGGTGAGAATTGAAGGACAATTATGAAAAGACAGAGAGACGAAAAATAAGTTGTTATATAATAAAAATGGTTTTAATGATCACATTTTTGGGGAAGCCTGGCTTCCCTTGGAATCCATGAATACACACCTGGTATTGTGTTGTGTGTAGTTGTGTAATTGTGTGTTGTTGTGTTGCAGCACTGGACGGTGTTTACGGAGGTGACAGAGGTCTTCATCCTGGTCCCGGCGCTGCTGGGGTTAAAGGGCAACCTGGAGATGACATTGGCCTCCAGACTATCAACAGCAGTGAGTGTGTTTTGTTGTGGTCTCTACATTTGGCAACCATTGTGTTGCTATACTGTTTGGATTAATCAGGCGCAGCAGAGTGTAACACTAGAAACCATAACATTATCATAATGTTCTTGTCAGATTAATCAGGCGCAGCAGAGTGTAACACTAGAAACCATAACATTATCATAATGTTCTTGTCAGATTAATCAGGCGCAGCAGAGTGTAACACTAGAAACCATAACATTATCATAATGTTCTTGTCAGATTAATCAGGTGCAGCAGAGTGTAACACTAGAAACCATAACATTATCATAATGTTCTTGTCAGATTAATCAGGTGCAGCAGAGTGTAACACTAGAAACCATAACATTATCATAATGTTCTTGCCAGATTAATCAGGTGCAGCAGAGTGTAACACTAGAAACCATAACATTATCATAATGTTCTTGCCAGATTAATCAGGTGCAGCAGAGTGTAACACTAGAAACCATAACATTATCATAATGATCTTGTCAGATTAATCAGGTGCAGCAGAGTGTAACACTAGAAACCATAACATTATCATAATGTTCTTGCCAGATTAATCATGTGCAGCAGAGTGTAACACTAGAAACCATAACATTATCATAATGTTCTTGTCAGATTAATCAGGTGCAGCAGAGTGTAACACTAGAAACCATAACATTATCATAATGTTCTTGTCAGATTAATCAGGTGCAGCAGAGTGTAACACTAGAAACCATAACATTATCATAATGATCACTAATCAGGTGCAGAGTGTAACAGAAACCATAACATTATCAATGATTAATCAGGTGCAGCAGAGTTCTTGCCAGATTAATCAGGTGCAGCAGAGTGTAACACTAGAAACCATAACATTATCATAATGTTCTTGTCAGATTAATCAGGTGCAGCAGAGTGTAACACTAGAAACCATAACATTATCATAATGATCTTGTCAGATTAATCAGGTGCAGCAGAGTGTAACACTAGAAACCATAACATTATCATAATGATCTTGTCAGATTAATCAGGTGCAGCAGAGTGTAACACTAGAAACCATAACATTATCATAATGTTCTTGTCAGATTAATCAGGTGCAGCAGAGTGTAACACTAGAAACCATAACATTATCATAATGTTCTTGCCAGATTAATCAGACCCACTGGTTTTAACAATACAGTTGTGGCAAAAAGTTTTGAGAATGACACAAATATTAATTTCCACAAAGTTTTCAGTGTCTTTAGATATTTTTGTCAGATGTTACTATGGAATACTGAAGTATAATTACAAGCATTTCATAAGTGTCTAAGGCTTTTATTGACAATTACATGAAGTTGATGCAAAGAGCCAATATTTGCAGTGTTGACCCTTCTTTTTCAAGACCACTGCAATCCGCCTTGGCATGCTGTCAATTAACGTCTGGGCCACATCCTGACTGATGGCAGACCATTCTTGCATAACCAATGCTTGGAGTTTGTAAAAATTTGTGGGTTTTTGTTTGTCAACCTGCCTCTTGAGGATTGACCACAAGTTCTCAATGAGATTAAGGTCTGGGGAGTTTCCTGGCCATGGACCCAAAATATCGATGTTTTGTTCCCTGAGCCACTTAGTTATCACTTTTGCCTTATGGCAAGGTGCTCCATCATGCTGGAAAAGGCATTGTTCGTCACCAAACTGTTCCTGGATGGTTGGGAGAAGTTGCTCTCGGAGGATGTGTTGGTACCAATCTTTTTAGTCATGGCTGTGTTCTTAGGCAAAATTGTGAGTGAGCCACTCCCTTGGCTGAGAAGCAACCCCACACATGAATGGTCTCAGGATGCTTTAATGTTGGCATGACACAGGACTGATGGTAGCGCTCACCTTGTCTTCTCCGGACAAGCTTTTTTCCGTATGCCCCAAACAATCGGAAAGGGGATTCATCAGAGAAACTGACTTTACCCCAGTCCTCAGCAGTCCAATCCCTGTACCTTTTGCAGAATATCAGTCTGTTCCTGATGTTATTCCTGGAGAGAAGAGGCTTCTTTGCTGCCCTTCTTGACACCAGGCCATCCTCCAAAAGTCTTCGCCTCACTGTGCGTGCAGATGCACTCACACCTTCCTGCTGCCATTATATATATATGATATATATATATGCCATTTAGCAGACGCTTTTATCCAAAGCGACTTACAGTCATGTGTGCATACATTCTACGTATGGGTGGTCCCGGGGATCGAACCCACTACCCTGGCGTTACAAGCGCCATGCTCTACCAACTGAGCTACAGAAGGACCATTCCTGAGCAAGCTCTGTACTGGTGGTGCCCCGATCCCGCAGCTGAATCAACTTCTGGAGACAGTCCTGGCGCTTGCTGGACTTTCTTGGGCGCCCTGAAGCCTTCTTCATAACAATTGAACCATTCTTCTTGAAGTTCTTCATGATCCGATAAATGGTTGATTTAGGTGCAATCTTACTGGCAGCAATATCCTTGCCTGTGAAGCCCTTTTGTACAAAACAATGATGACGGCACGTGTTTCCTTGCAGGTAAACATGGTTGACAGAGGAAAAACAATGATTCCAAGCACCACCCTCCTTTTGAAGCTTCCAGTCTGTTATTCAAACTCAATCTGCATGACAGAGTGATCTCCAGCCTTGTCCTCGTCAACACTCACACCTGTGTTAACGAGAGAATCACTGACATGATGTCAGCTGGTCCTTTTGTGGCAGGGCTGAAATGCAGTGGAATGTTTTGGGGGGGGGGGGGATCAGTTCATTTGCATGGCAAAGAGGGACTTTGCAATTAATTTCAATTCATCTGATCACTCTCCATAACATTCTGGAGTATATGCAAATTGCCATCATACAAACGGAGGCAGCAGACTTTGTGAAAATTAATATTTGTGTCATTCTCAAAACTTTTGGCCATGACTGTAGAGTGTTTGACTAACAGGGGCCTGCAGGTGGGCTACAGGTGAACAAGCACTAATCACGTGTCTTAACAAGAGACAGGGGTTCACACTCACCTCAGTGTCTGAAAGAGCTTTGTCAGTGTTGTCATGGAAACGTAATCAATTGTTCCATTCTATTTGATGTATCTAGAACCCCATGGAAAACAAAATAATGCTCAGTGGTGACTAGATTCCAAAAGGGTTTTTACTCATTCAGGGAAAAGTTTGTTATTTTAATCACTCACTTGGAACCTCTCAAGTGATTGGTCAACAGTCAAAAGTCAGAGGTCATGATTGCTCAATGTTATTTATCTTGGGTTGTGACCTGACCTCAAGCCAACATTCCACTCCCCTGCTCTACTGATCCAACACAGCTATCTGATCCAGCGTCAACCTGCCCTAGGTGTATGGGAGTGTGTAATCAGTTTGGGCACTTGTTGACCGGTCTCCTCTCCAGACGTAACAATGTCTGAAGAATTGTGTCAATGGGAAAATATTTTCAGAAAGGCTGAATATCTCACACATACACTTTATCAACAACAACACTTACCAACCTGACAACCAAGTGTTGTTTGCATTTTCTCGCTAGACTTTAGTCAGTTGAGTTTTGTACTGTATGTTTCTGGTTTCGTAAGACATTTGACAGGCTAACTAACCGTAACAGATCCCAGCTTTCCTGTTATTTCTCTGGTTTAAACTGATTTCTCTGATTTTGCTCAAAGTTTAACGCCATGGGTCTGTTGTACCTGCCACCAGGCAAGTGTTTAAATCTCTATTAGGCTCTTAGATCATGAGCTAACACTCAGCTAACCACACCATTAGAACAACACAACACTATTGTCCATTGTAGGCAGCAGGCAGAGGGGTCATTGGGACACTGGTGTTGTTAACAGGAGGCGCTAGCTAGCCTAGCCTCCTATCCCTGGAGCTATGTGGTGCTAAATGCGAATTAGTCCACTGCTGCTCTTAAGTACACCAATCCACACATTCCTTCCATTGGCTTGTGGGAAAACAGTCTGACAAACACAGCAGAATGTGATAAGCTTTTCCAGTTCTTTCCTGTCCTGATTATTAAAGACATGCACCGGAACTTTGGCGACTAGTGAGTCATTTTTAAACCTCCCGCTTTGGACAGGATGTGTCTATGAGCAGAATTACTGTTTTTATGTCAATTAGCAACACAATCCCTAGTTTGAAAGCAACTGTTTACTGGAAGATGTACAGTGCCATTTTACACCACATGGGCCCTTAGCAATTGAAGTTCCAGTGAATGAGGTTCAGCCCATCTGCATTTGAGTGACAGCTAGCAAGATGCACAAACAGTTGAGTGAGAGCGAGAGAGAGCAATGATGTGGTGCACATATCTGCACATATACAGTATGACGTAGTACGCAATTCATTATAGGGTTTCTTAAGAAATCATGGCCCCCGCATGTGTTTATTGATATTACTGTGGTGGGTATACGTACCCCGTTCCAGGATGAGAAGCTTCTCCATTGCGTTTCCTGGCTGTTTCCTTGTCGAGGCTGTTTCTTTGCTGAGGCTTGATGACAAGGGAGCTTAGTGTGTATTGTGTGGCAGGTGACCTGAGTATGTAATATGTATGGTATGATAGACTCCCTGTATATCCCAGAGTTATTATTTTTCTTTGAGGATCTTGGCTGGCCCCGGTCGGCCACGTTTCTTTCCATGGCATTACTAATTATCAGCAGATTAAGCCCACTGTAAGTTTCCTAATGCACTTATCAAATAAAAAAGAACCGCCAGGGGCTAAGGCAGAATGCCATACACATGAACACGCTTCTCCTTGAATTGCTTGTTATTTTGGTCTGCTGTAACTTGTCATCTTTGTTTAAAGAATAGGAGAGGAAATGAGGCTAGTATAATTTTTTCTTTCTTTCTTTCTTTCTTTCTTTCTTTCTTTCTTTCTTTCTTTCTTTCTTTCTTTCTTTCTTTCTTTCTTTCTTTCTTTCTTTCTTTCTTTCTTTCTCTCTCTCTCTCTCTCTCTCTCTCTCTCTCTTTTCTTTCTGTCTCTCTTTCTGCCCCTCTATCTCTCTCCCTCCCTCTTTTTCCTTCTTACAAACATTTGTTTTTGTAACTCTCTATGATCCTTGTTTGTGACCCTAATTGACTATAAGTATTGGAATAATCATATTTAGTGAATGACTGCAGGCAGGCATAATCGCATTAGCTAACACATAGTGTTGAGAGCCAGCTTACTGCATTATGTCATCTGTTTGTCTTTTTTTACATAGCTGGGTAATCAATGCAAGGATTAGTGGAAGAGAGGAAGGAAGGAGAGATGGGTTTGAAAAACAGCTGCTGACTCAGTCTTCCTCTTATTAACTCTCTGCCACACACACACTCGGATACTCACAGGCACACACAAATAAAAATACTGCTGATACTGAGGCAGAGTTGCTGTAACTGAATCAGGATCACATGAGTGGCAGTAGTGTTTAGTACTAGCCCCATATGTGTGTTCCCATTGGGAACAGAAGCTCAAGCTGAGACCTAGATGCCAATGTGGTCTGGTTCTGAGCCAACTTCTCCATTCAAACCCTCCCTCTCCCTCTCCCTCTCCCCCTCTCCCCCTCTCCCTCTCCCTCTCTCCCTCTCCCTCTGCCTCTCTCTCCCCTCCCTCTCCCTCTCCCTCTCCCTCTCCTCCCTCTCTCTCCCTCTCTCTCTCTCTCTCTCTCTCTCTCTCTCTCTCTATATATATATATACTCACTCTCACTCTTGCTCTCTGCTCTCTCCTTCAAACATGTTCTTTTCTCTCCTTCCAAAGCATTCTCTCTGTTTTTGGCAGTCATGTGGCTAGTCACTAGAGCTTGATGTAGTGTTGGGGGTGGGGGGGAGAAGATACTCAGCATTTCACCCTGTTTGAATACTTAGAAAAAGCATCCTTCCTTCTGCCTTTCAGAGAAGTAGCCTAATCACAGATCTAATATGATATTAATTCATTTGCATAGCTCATCCAGTTGTATGTATAGTTGTGTAACACATCTGTAAAGAGCATCTACTGTAACGATCACTTTTACATCATGTCATCTTGTTTCCTACATAACTGGGTAATCAATGGAAGGATCCGTGAATGAGAGGAAGTAAAGAGAGATGGGTTTCAAACACAGCCACTGACTCAGTCTTCCTCTATCAGCTCTCTGCTACACACACACATACACACCTGTCCTGCTACAGCTCTAAGGGCCTTTTCCCCGACACATTAAGCCTAGTCTTGGACGGGGAAGTATTTTCATTTGAGATCCTCCATTGATAATGCTTCTTAGTCCAATCTTAGGAGCTAGGGTTAAGGTTAGGGTAAGAGTATGGGTTAGGGTTAGGGGTTAAGGAAAATAGGATTTTGAATGGGACTGAATTGTGTGTCCCCACAAGGTTAGCTGTGTGTGTGTGTGTGTGTGTGTGTGTGTGTGTGTGTGTGTGTGTGTGTGTGTGTGTGTGTGTGTGTGTGTGTGTGTGTGTGTGTGTGTGTGGAGAGAGATGAGATAATTGGAGTCGGCCACAGGGTGAAGGGGTCAGAACTCCAGAGCTCCTTTGTCCAGAGAACTGACCCCTGATTGTTCTGATAGAAGCCAGGGCCAATGGCACAGCGCACACACACACACACATTGACACACACACATACTCAAACACACACGTGTTCATGTACACTTTCACACTCAGGCGAACACATTCTATGTTTTTGAAACATCATGATTCTGGTTACCTTTTCTGGATTCAAACCGTGGCCAGTCAGATGGTAGTGTGTTGTGGTCGTGGACTCATGGTCTCCTGTGTTATAGTTGTGTTATGGTTGTGTTGTGGTCATGGTCTCATGGTCTCCTGTGTTATAGTTGTGTTATGGTTGTGTTGTGGTCGTGGACTCATGGTCTCATGGTCTCCTGTGTTATAGTTGTGTTATGGTTGTGTTGTGGTCATGGTCTCATGGTCTCCTGTGTTATAGTTGTGTTATGGTTGTGTTGTGGTCGTGGACTCATGGTCTCATGGTCTCCTGTGTTATAGTTGTGTTATGGTTGTGTTGTGGTCGTGGACTCATGGTCTTATGTGTAATAGTTGTGTTATGGTTGTGTTGTGGTCGTGGACTCATGGTCTCATGGTCTCCTGTGTTATAGTTGTGTTATGGTTGTGTTGTGGTCATGGTCTCATGGTTTCCTGTGTTATAGTTGTGTTATGGTTGTGTTGTGGTCGTGGACTCATGGTCTCATGGTCTCCTGTGTTATAGTTGTGTTATGGTTGTGTTGTGGTCATGGTCTCATGGTCTCCTGTGTTATAGTTGTGTTATGGTTGTGTTGTGGTCATGGTCTCATGGTTTCCTGTGTTATAGTTGTGTTGTGGTCGTGGTCGTGGACTCATGGTCTCATGGTCTCCTGTGTTATAGTTGTGTTGCGGTCATGGTCTCATGGTCTCCTGTGTTATAGTTGTGTTATGGTTGTGTTGTGGTTGTGTTATGGTTGTGGTTGTGGACTCCATGGTCTCCTGTTTTCTAGTTGTGTTATGGTTGTGTTGTGGTCGTGGACTCATGGTCTTATGGTCTCCTGTGTTATAGTTGTGTTATGGTTGTGTTATGGTTGTGTTATTGTTGTGTTATGGTTGTATTATAGTTGTGTTATAGTTGTGTTGTGGTTGTGTTATAGTTGTGTTCTGGTCGTGGTCTCTTATGGTCTTCTGTGTGTGTCTCTCTGTGCAGGCTAATGTTGGTCAGATGGACTCAGCCAAGGACATGTGGAAGATGATCGTTGGAAACCTCGCCCTCATCCAGGTACGAAACACTATGGAACATCCCATAATACCTGGATGGAACACTGGGGAACACAGAACAACATTCAACATATTCCCAAACAAAACAGGTCACAGATATAAAACAAAATATGCCCAATCATTGTGTTACCATACATGAACAGTGTCAGATGTAAAAGTGATGAATCTGTGGTTCATGGAACCCCTCAACCCCAGACTTTGGATCCCCAACAGTCACGTAACCTGCTAGATGGATCCCTGCGTGCTGGGTCAGCTCACCAGGGGGTTACAGGAAACTGACACACACACACACACGCACACACACTACAGTTTACAGTAACCCTTCCCTCCCTTTCTCTGCCTCCTAGGTCCAGGCCACAGTAGTAGGGTTCCTGGCATCCATCGCAGCAGTGATCTTTGGCTGGATCCCAGAGGGGAACTTTAGACTGGGACATGCTATCTTGCTGTGTGCCTCCAGTGTGGCTACCGCATTCATCGCCTCTCTGATACTAGGTACCACTAGGAGGATAGGAGACAATAATCTTTAATACTGATTCACGTTTTTCAGACTGTAATTATTCATAGGCACATGGTAACCCTAGATACGATTTGACAGAGGAAAATGGATAATATCAACTCAGCAAAAAAGGAAACGTCCTCTCACTGTCAACTGCATTTAATTTCAGCAAACTTAACATGTGTAAATATTTGTATGAACATAACAAGATTCAACAACTGAGACAAACTAAACAAGTTCCACAGACATGTGACGAACAAAAAATTGAATAATGAGTCACTGAACAAAGGGGGGGTCAAAATCAAAAGTAACACTCAGTATCTGGTGTGGCCACCAGCTGCATTAAGTACTGCAGTGCATCTCCTCCTCATGGACTGCACCAGATTTGCCAGTTCTTGCTGTGAGATGTTACCCCAATCTTCCATCAAGGCACCTGCAAGTTCCCGGACATTTATGGGGGGAATGGCCCTAGCCCTCACCCTCTGATCCAACTGGTCCCAGACGTGCTCAATGGGATTGAGATTCGGGCTCTTCGCTGGCCATGGCAGAACACTGACATTCCTGTCTTGCAGGAAATCAGGCACAGAACGAGCAGTATGGCTGGTGTCATTGTCATGCTGGAGTGTCATGTCAGGATGAGCCTGCAGGAAGGGTACCACATGAGGGAGGAGGATGTCTTCCCTGTAACGCACAGGGTTGAGATTGCCTGCATTGACAACAAGCTCAGTCCGATGACACACCGCCCCGGACCATGACGGACCCTCCACCTCCAAATCGATCCCGTTCCAGAGTACAGGCCTTGGTGTAACGCTCATTCCTTCGACGATAATCTTGAATCCGACCATCACCCCTGGTGAGACAAAACTGCGACTCGTCAGTGAAGAGCACTTTTTGCCAGTCCTGTCTGGTCCAGCGACGGTGGGTTTGTGCCAATAGGCGACGTTGTTGCCGGTAATGTCTGGTGAGGACCTGCCTTACAACAGGCCTACAAGCCTTCAGTCCAGCCTCTCTCAGCATGTGTTTGTGCGTTCCTGGTGTAACTCGGGCAGTTGTTATTGCCATCCTGTACCTGTTCCGCAGATGTGATATTCGGATGTACCGATCCTGTGCAGGTGTTGTTACACGTGGTCTGCCACTGCGAGGACGATCAGCTGTCCGTCCTGTCTCCCTGTAGCGCTGTCTTAGGCGTCTCACAGTACAGACATTGCAATTTATTGCCCTTGGCCACATCTGCAGTCCTCATGCCTCCTTGTGGCATGCCTAAAGCACGTTCACACAGATGAGCAGGGACCCTGGGCATCTTTCTTTTGGTGTTTTTCAGAGTCAGTAGAACGGCTTCTTTAGTGTCCTAAGTTTTCATAACTGTGACCTTAATTGCCCACCGTCTGTAAACTGTTAGTGTCTTAACGACCGTTCCACAGGTGCATGTTTATTAATTGTTTATGGTTCATTGAACAAGCAGGAGAAACAGAGTTTAAACCCTTTACAAAGAAGATCTGTGAAGTTATTTGGATTTTTACAAATTATCTTTGAAAGACAGGGTCCTGAAAAAGAGACATTTCTTTTTTTGCTGAGTTTATGTTACAAATTCTAAACTGATTATGATTGGTGGGTTTAACATTAAGCCCCTCTTTCTGTCTGCAGGGATCATTATGATTGGTGTGATCATTGCAGCCAGGAAGGTGGGCATCAACCCTGACAACGTGGCCACGCCCATCGCTGCCAGTCTGGGAGACCTGATCACCCTCTCTCTGCTGGCTGGCATCAGCACAGGATTGTACAAGGAGCTAGGTACGACACACACACACACACACACAAACACACACAAATGATACAGAAACACACACACACACTTGTGATACAGATACAAACACAGACACACAAACACACACTTGTGATCTCAGAATTAAATAGAACATGTGTATATATAGTGCATAGTATCGCTATGCTTGAGATACAGATACACACACACTCAAACACACTCATCACAAACACCCACTTTACGTTACACCAGGGGTGTGCAACTCCAGTCGTCGAGGGCCTGATTGGTGTAACAGTTTTTCCCCAGCAAACACACCTGACTCCAATAATCACCTAATCATGATCTTCAGTTTAGAATGCAGTTTGATTAATCGGCTGTGTTTGCTAGGAATGGAGAAAAAGTGTGACACCAATCAGGCCCTCAAGGACTGGAGTTCCCCACTCCAGCTTTACACCTATCTGTCTCACCCCAGGGTGTGAGTGTGGCAGTAAAAGTCCCATTAGAAACACTTTAACTCACCCCTTAATAACTGCTAGACTCTTAAAGTAAGGATCTTATTTTAACATAGGCCTACTTGAGGTTTGGCTCCACCACTAACCTCACAGTGGTAGGGGATGTATGTCTGACTGTGTGATCCCATAGCTACAGTGAGGGAAAAAAGTATTTGATCCCCTGCTGATTTTGTACGTTTGCCCACTGACAAAGAAATGATCAGTCTATAATTTTAATGGAAGGTTTATTTGAACAGAATAACAACAAAAATCCAGAAAAAAACGCATTTTAAAAATGTTATAAATGGATTTGCATTTTAATGAGTGAAATAAGTATTTGACCCCTCTCAATCAGAAAGATTTCTGGCTCCCAGGTGTCTTTTATACAGGTAACGAGCTGAGATTCGGAGCACACACTTAAAGGGAGTGCTCCTAATCTCAGTGTTTTACCTGTATAAAAGACACCTGTCCACAGTAGCAATCAATCAGATTCCAAACTCTCCACCATGGCCAAGACCAAAGAGCTCTCCAAGGATGTCAGGGACAAGATTGTAGTCCTGCACAAGGCTGGAATGGGCTACACGACCATCGCCAAGCAGCTTGGTGAGAAGGTGACAACAGTTGGTGCGATTATTTGCAAATGGAAGAAACACAAAAGAACTGTCAATCTCCCTCGGCTTGGGGCTCCATGCAAGATCTCACCTCGTGGAGTTGCAAAGATCATGAGAACAGTGAGGAATCAGCCCAGCATTAAAGGGACGATGGATGGGTCTATGTACCGTCAAATCTTTGGTGAGAACCACCTTCCTTCAGCCAGGGCATTGGAAATGGGTCGTGGATGGATATTCCAGCAAGACAACGACCCAAAACACACGGCCAAGGAAACAAAGGAGTGGCTCAAGAAGAAGCACATTAAGGTCCTGGAGTGGCCTAGCCAGTCTCCAGACCTTAATCCCATAGAAAATCTGTGGAGGGAGCTGAAGGTTTGAGTTGCCAAATGTCAGCCTCGAAACCTTAATGACTTGGAAAAGATCTGCAAAGAGGAGTGGGACAAAATCCCTCCTGAGATGTATGCAAACCTGGTGGCCAAATATAAGAAACGTCTGACCTCTGTGATTGCCAACAAGGGTTTTGCCTCCAAGTCATGTTTTGCAGAGGGGTCAAATACTTATTTCCCTCATTAAAATGCAAATCTATTTATAACATTTTTGACATGCATTTTTCTGGATTTTTTTGTCTCTCACTGTTCAAATAAACCTACCATTAAAATGATAGACTGATCATTTCTTTGTCAGTGGGCAAACGTACAAAATCAGCAGGGGATCAAATACTTTTTTCCCTCACTGTATGCCGTCCAGTGTTAGCTCATCACCACACTCTGCGGCATGTGATTCAGAATAAGGTGTTTTTTATTGCCCCCACGACCACACATAAATACAGTGCCTTGCGAAAGTATTCGGCCCCCTTGAACTTTGAACCTTTTGCCACATTTCAGGCTTCAAACATAAAGATATAAAACTGTATTTCTTGTGAAGAATCAACAACAAGTGGGATATTTCAAACTTTTTTAACAAATCAAAAACTGAAAAATTGGGCGTGCAAAATTATTCAGCCCCTTTACTTTCAGTGCAGCAAACTCTCTCCAGAAGTTCAGTGAGGATCTCTGAATGATCCAATGTTGACCTAAATGACTAATGGTGACAAATACAATCCACCTGTGTGTAATCAAGTCTCCATATAAATGCTTATAAAAGTTTAAAGCCGGATTTGGATACAAAAAGATTTCCCAAGCTTTAAACATCCCAAGGAGCACTGTGCAAGCGATAATATTGAA
The DNA here is from genome assembly GCF_023373465.1 of Oncorhynchus keta. NCBI lineage: Eukaryota > Metazoa > Chordata > Actinopteri > Salmoniformes > Salmonidae > Oncorhynchus > Oncorhynchus keta. The sequence goes on along the minus strand of NC_068430.1, from coordinate 32,153,811 downwards.
ATGGAAGGAGTATCAGACCACTGCAAATCTACCAAGACCTGGCCGTCCCTCTAAACTTTCAGCTCATACAAGGAGAAGACTGATCAGAGATGCAGCCAAGAGGCCCATGATCACTCTGGATGAACTTCAGAGATCTACAGCTGAGGTGGGAGACTCTGTCCATAGGACAACAATCAGTCGTATATTGCACAAATCTGGCCTTTATGGAAGTGTGGCAAGAAGAAAGACATTTCTTAAAGATATCCATAAAATGTGTTGTTTAAAGTTTGCCACAAGCCACCTGGGAGACACACCAAACATGTGGAAGAAGGTGCTCTGGTCAGATGAAACCAAAATTGAACTTTTTGGCAACAATGCAAAACATTATGTTTGGCGTAAAAGCAATCCCCATGGTGGTGGCAGCATCATGGTTTGGGCTGCTTTTCTTCAGCAGGGACAGGGAAGATGGTTAAAGTTGATGGGAAGATGGATGGAGCCAAATACAGGACCATTCTGGAAGAAAACCTGATGGAGTCTGCAAAGACCTGAGACTGGGACGGAGATTTGTCTTCCAACAAGACAATGATCCAAAACATAAAGCAAAATCTACAATGGAATGGTTCAAAAATAAACATATCCAGGTGTTAGAATGGCCAAGTCAAAGTCCAGACCTGAATCCAATCGAGAATCTGTGGAAAGAACTGAAAACTGCTGTTCACAAATGCTCTCCATCCAACCTCACTGAGCTCGAGCTGTTTTGCAAGGAGGAATGGGAAAAAATGTCAGTCTATCGATGTGCAAAACTGATAGAGACATACCCCAAGCGACTTACAGCTGTAATCGCAGCAAAAGGTGGTGCTACAAAGTATTAACTTAAGGGGGCTGAATAATTTTACACGCCCAATTTTCAGTTTTTGATTTGTTAAAAAAGTTTGAAATATCCAATAAATGTCATTCCACTTCATGATTGTGTCCCACTTGTTGTTGATTCTTCACAAAAAAAATACAGTTTTATATCTTTGTTTGAAGCCTGAAATGTGGCAAAAGGTCGCAAAGTTCAAGGGGGCCGAATACTTTCGCAAGGCACTGTACATGGAAACACTCACGATTTCCCATTTACACCCAGTCTGAGTTTCTATATTGAGCTGATGAAGTGTGTGTTATATAGCATAGCGTTGATGTTAACCCCTGTGTGTGTGTTCGTGTTCTCTTATAGAGTTTAACGACTATGCCAACCCGTTGGTGTGTGCTGTGTTTGTGGCAATGACCCCTCTGTGGGTGCTGATCGCTCGGAGGATCCCGTCCACCAGAGAGGTGCTCTACTCAGGCTGGGAACCTGTCATCATCGCCATGGCAATCAGCAGGTATAAGACCTATGTTGAGCCACTCTCTCACCTGTGTCTCTTGTGTCTCGCCCCTTCTCTCCTCTCTCTGTGCCTAACTTTCCTCTTATCTGTGTCACTGTTCTCTAACCTGTCTCACCCATCTCTCATCTGTGTATCTGTTCTCTAACCTGTCTCATCCACCTCTCATCTGTGTATCTGTTCTCTAACCTGTCTCACCCACCTCACATCTGTGCCTCTGTTCTCTAACCTGTCTCACCTACCTCTTATCTGTGTCTCTGTTCTCTAACTTGTCTCACCTACCTCTCATCTGTCTCTGTTCTCTAACCTGTCTCACCTACCTCTTATCTGTGTCTCTGTTCTCTAACTTGTCTCACCTACCTCTCATCTGTCTCCGTTCTCTAACCTGTCTCACCTACCTCTCATCTGTGTCTCTGTTCTCTAACCTGTCTCACCTACCTCTCATCTGTTTCTCTGTTCTCTAACCTGTCTCACCTACCTCATCTGTGTCTGTTCTCCAACTTGTCTCACCTACCTCTCATCTGTGTCTCTGTTCTCTAACCTGTCTCACCCACCTCTTATCTATGTCACTGTTCTCTAACCTGTCTCTCCTACCTCTCATCTCTTCTGTCTCACCCGTGTCTGTCATGTGTCTCACCTCCCCTCCTCTGTGCTCTCCTTAGTGTTGGGGGTCTGATCCTAGATAAGACTGTGTCCAACCCCAACTTTGCTGGTATGGCTGTCTTCACTCCTGTTATCAACGGTGAGACTCCTGGCATTGAAATACCCAGCACATAACCACTCATACACAACCACTGATACGAGACCCCTCATAGACTATGCCTGTCTGTCTCATACGTGTACTGTGATGTGCTCTGCCAGGTGTGGGAGGTAACCTGGTTGCAGTGCAGGCCAGTAGAATCTCCACCTATCTGCACATGAACGGTATCCCAATGGGAGAGCCTGACCCCAACCCCAGAAAATGCCCCACTCCCTGCACCTCCTTCTTTGGCACACGTGAGTATTGATTGGTTTTATGTTAAGGGTAAATGTTTACTGATGCAAGATTGCAATCAACATTTTTATTTATTTCACCTTTATTTAACCAGGTAGGCTAGTTGAGAACAAGTTCTCATTTGCAACTGCGACCTGGCCAATATAAAGCATAGCAGTGTGAGCAGTCAACACAGAGTTACACATGGAGTAAACAATTAACAAGTCAATAACACAGTAGGAAAAAAAAGGGGGAGTCTATATACAATGTGTGCAAAAGGCATGAGGTAGGCGAATAATACCAATTTTGCAGATTAACACTGGAGTGATAAATGATCAGATGGTCATGTACAGGTAGAGATATTGGTGTGCAAAAGAGCAGAAAAGTAAATAAATAAAAACAGTATGGGGATGAGGTAGGTAAAAATGGGTGGGCTATTTGCAGATAGGCTATGTACAGCTGCAGCGATCGGTTAGCTGCTCAGATAGCAGATGTTTGAAGTTGGTGAGGGAGATAAAAGTCTCCAACTTCAGCGATTTTTGCAATTCGTTCCGGTCACAGGCAGCAGAGAACTGGAACTAAAGGCGGCCAAATGAGGTGTTGGCTTTAGGGATGATCAGTGAGATACACCTGCTGGAGCGCGTGCTACGGATGGGTGTTGCCATCGTGACCAGTGAACTGAGATAAGGTCGGAGCTTTACCTAGCATGGACTTGTAGATGACCTGGAGCCAGTGGGTCTGGCGACGAATATGTAGCGAGGGCCAGCCGACTAGAGCGTACAAGTCGCAGTGGTGGGTGGTATAAGGTGCTTTAGTGACAAAACGGATGGCACTGTGATAAACTGTATCCAGTTTGCTGAGTAGAGTGTTGGAAGCAATTTTGTAGATGACATCGCCGAAGTCGAGGATCGGTAGGATAGTCAGTTTTACTAGGGTAAGTTTGGCGGCGTGAGTGAAGGAGGCAAAATGTTGGTTTGTTGAGTGTTATTATGTAAACACGTCTTTCTTGCCCCCCTATCTCAGATGTGAACTCTCGTTCGGCGCGGGTGCTCTTCCTCCTGGTCGCTCCAGGTCACCTGGTCTTCCTCTACACTATCAACTCCATGCAGGGAGGACACACCACTCTAACATCCACATTCATTGCCTTTTATATGGCAGCTGCTCTACTGCAGGTACACGCACACACACGCACCACTCACTCACACCCACCCCCCTCCCCCCTCCTCCTCACAACTCTCCCTCTCTGTCTCTAGGTGTTGATCCTGTTGTACCTGGCTGACTGGATGGTCCACTGGATGTGGAGTAGGGGGATGAACCCTGATAACTTCTCTATTCCTTACCTGACGGCCCTGGGAGATCTTTTGGGGACCGGCTTCCTGGCCCTCTGCTTCCATGTCCTCTGGCTCATTGGAGACAGAGACACCGACGTGGGAGACTGAACACACACACACCTGGACAGCATACATACACGGCATCAACACCAGAACACCGGAAACAACCTGAACAACGGAACTGTACAGTATCTCCCTTTAGACATCTGAACCACAGAACAGCTGAATGACTTTCAGTCCCAGACCTAACCCCTGATCCTTTGACCCAACCTCCTCCCCCCTCCCCTCACTGGGTCTCAGACGACTCAACTCTTTCTTTATTTGACTAAATAAGAGAGTTCTACTACTATTGTTTTTTATTATTATTACTACAATGATTCTGATTATTATTGGTAATAGTGAATTTGATATGAATCTATATCTGTTTTATCTTTGGGCAGATTAATCCTCATTATTTTCAATGGGGACATTCTCCCTTGGGCCAGTCACGTTGGCCACATTTGTAAAGATGAGATATATTTTAAAGACTTGGGAAGACAGACAGCAAAAAAACTCACACAAGCCTAGAATGCTTTATCACCAAGTGCTATATATATATATATATAAAGAGATGAATTAATGATGAGATAAGGGGCCGATTCCGATCCGAGTTAAGCGCCTGTAAATGGAAGTGAATTCCCCTTTTATGCACTTTTCTCTGTACGCGTATTCTGACCTTGAATTTAAGCATGAGAATAGCATGATATTCACCCGCTATTCATTCAGGGTGGAGATCTAAGAAATGAAGGTGTGGTGGAGGTGGAGGACACTGTATTCTGACCTTGACTTGATTCCACCACCTTTACGCGCGATGAAACCAGGAGTAAGATTGAGCGAACCTGCCGGTTCCAAGTGGAAAAAGCGTCTACTTTCTTTTTTCCAATAGAAATAACAGCTTTCTCCAATAACTATAAATTGTAAATTGATAAGAGTGGAGATAAGATCTAGATACATGAGTAATCCATTTGGAGAAGGGGATTGTAAATACACACAGCAATTGTTTTAGATGATTTTTCCTAATGATCCGTGGAGACGAATATGAAACCAAACTGAAAATCATATCAACATGACATGTATTGTGGCCCCTTTTCCACTGTGAAGTAGGCTATAAATAGATGTGCTGTTATTCCACAGTTGTATTGTGTGCCTGTAATGGTCTGGGTGTAGCTGGTGCAGAGGTGTCAGGCGCAGGACAGCAGAGATGAGTAACACAAGTAACTTTACTCAAATATTCCAATAACATGACGTAATACCGAGCCCACAATAATGGACCGAACATACATAAAACAATCACGCACAAAAACCATGGGGAAAACAGAGGGTTAAGTAATGAACATGTAATTGGGGAATTGAAACCAGGTGTGTAAAACAAAGACAAAACAAATGGAAAATGAAAAGTGGATTGGCGATGGCTAGAAGGCCGGTGACGTCGACCGCTGAACGCCGCCCGAATAAGGAGAGGGACCGACTTCGGCGGAAGTTGTGACAGTGCCCTCATAATTTGCGTAGATGAAATTTGGAGACCCACGCTTTAGGCTTCTGTAGGGCTGAACCTGCCCAGTTGATATAAGCGCTTTAAAATGTTTTAATTATATGCCCTGGCTTTTCTCCATTTTATTTTACAATTTGTATCATGTTAAATATTAGCCACTATCGGGAGCCACCATCAGTAATACCCACATACATTTATAACTGTCACTTTAGTGTTAGTTCTTCAATTTGTACCTTACCCTTTGCATCATTCCATTCCGTTTAACTTTCTTTCCTCTGTCACGTCTGTGAAGTTGTTCCTGAGGGTAGCATTACTGGATCATATTAGGTTAATGCTGTCCAATAATTAGGGACATGTAGCCTATTTGAATCATTATGGAACTCGGACCACACGTAGCAGTTTGACCATTGTCATACAGTTCCAATATTTGTTATTAAATTATTTATTTATTTTTATGTTACCACTTTTTCTCCCCAACTTTGTGATATCCAATTGATAGTTACAGTCTTGTCCCATTGCTGCAACTCCCGTACGGAGAGGCGAAGGTTGACAGCTGTGCGTCCCCCGAAACACAAGCCAACCCTTGACACAATGCCCGCTTAAGCCAGAATCCAGCCGCACCAATGTGTCATAGGAAACACCGTACACCTGGCGACCGTGTCAGCGTGCATTGCGCCCTGCCCGCCACAGGAGTCGCTAGAGTGCGATGGGACAGGAACATCCCTGCCGGCCAAACCCTCCCCTAGCCCGGACGATGCTGGGCCAATTGTCACGGCCGGTTGCGACAGAGCCTGGACTCGACCCAGGATCTCTAGTGGCACAGCTAGAATCGCGATGCACTGCCTTAGACCACTACGCCACTCGGGAGGCCACCTTCCAATATTTAATGGATTGTACTTGATTCAGGATAAATTAAACTACTGTATTTTTGATTCATCAATATGTTTAGTGTGTAAAGGCTCTCCAAACCATTTTTTCCCCTTATGATTCATACATACTTTCCTAACCCTAAAATGTGCCCAAATAATCTACACAAGCACAGTATTTCTAAATCAGTTGGTGCTGAAAAGGAGACGAATATGCATATACACTTCCGGTCAAACGTTTTAGAAGACCTACTCGTTCAATGGTTTTTCTTTATTTTTACTATTTTCTACTTTGTAGAATAATAGTGAAGACATCACAACTAGGAAATAACACATATGGAATCATGTAGTTACCAAAAAAGTGTTAAACAAAACATATTTGAGATTTGAGATTCTTCAGATAGCCCACCCTTTGCCTTGATGACAGCTTTGCACACTCTTGGCATTCTCTCAACCAGCTTCATGAGGTAGTCACCTGGAATAAATTTCAATTAACAGGTGTGCCTTCGTCAAAGTTAATTTGTGGAATTGATTTCCTTCTTAATGCGTTTGAGCCAATCAATTGTGTTGTGACAAGGTGGGGGTGGTATACAGAAGATAGCCCTATTTGGTAAAAGACCAAGTCCATATTATGGCAAGAACAACTCAAATAAGCAAAGAGAAACAACAGTCCATCATTACTTTAAGACATGAATGTCAGTCAACAAGGAAAATGTAAGAACTTTAAACATTTCTTTAAATAGCTACCACAGCACTCTGCAGCGAAACACCATCCCATCTGGTTTGGGCTTAGTGGGACTATCATTTGTTTTTCAACAGGACAACAACCCAACACACACCTCCATGCTGTGTAAGAGCTATTTGACCAAGAAGAAGAGTGATGGAGTGCTGAATCAGATGACCTGGTCTCCACAATCCACCGACCTCAACCAACTTGAGATGGTTTTGGATGAGTCAGACCACGTGAAAGGAAAGCATCCAACAATTGCTCAGCATATGTGGGAACTCCTTCAAGACGGTTGGAAAAGCATTCCAGGTGAAGCTGGTTGAGAGAATGCCAACAGTGTGCAAAGCTGTCATCAAGGCAAAGGGTGGCTTTTTGAAGAATCTCCAATATAAAATATATTTTGATTTGTGTAACACATTTTTGGTTACTATATGATTCCATGTGTTATTTCGTAGTTTTAATGTCTTCACTATTATTCTACAGTGTAGAAAATAGTAAAAATAAAGAAAAACCCTTGGATGAGTAAGTGTTCTAAAACCTTTGACAGGTAGTGTATTTAGATGGCTTTCCTTCATTGAATCCTTTATTCTGAACCAATGTATTCTAATGAGTTGGTTGACAAAATTCAAATTTCAAATACCCCGTATTTAGGGAATGTCTTAAGACAAATGTACTGAAAACCGTATTGATTGAAAAGAGCACAAGAAAATCTGTTGGCCAACTAGCGGTAGGGTTTTTAGCAGTTTAATTAAACGTATTCAGCATGCTCAAGGGAACCACGTCTGCAAAGCCCGTTTCGTACCTGCATAAGGTAAGTCTGAATACCAACTACTGAGAATTGCGTATCAAAGGCATTCATTTCCTAAGTCGGAATCGGTCCCTATGTGAAAAATGTTTGATGAAGGAGAGTGCACAGGGCCTTAAATGACCATCCCATTGCCTTGCCTTTAGAGTAGTGATTCGGTGGGGTATGCTGCACAGGGACCCGGATCAGAATGTATAGACCTGAATCCACTTAGGTAACAACCTTCCATCCCAGTCAGTAGACATCTGAACACTAACCTGAACAGAAACAGGAAGTGTTAACATCTCTGGGTAGAAGTTGCTTTTTAAGCACAGATCTTGGATCAGCTTACCCTTCCCAAATCCTAACCTGAACCATTGGGGAGAGATGAAAACATACCTAACCATATATCAGCAGTGAGAGGCAACTTTAAACTATTCTGTGGACAGAGGTCACTAACGTGGTGCCAGGTCGTAAGGTCAGGTGCCAGGAACCTCTATACACAATCATGTTTCACACTCAGTTGGAGGGTTGTTTCTTGAATTAAAGTCAGCCCAGTTCTTACCAACCCTGTCCTTAGTGGTCCCTGGGGCAGCAGCGCCCCACAACTAAGTGTCAACACTTCCTTGTTCTCCCCTAAATCCCCCCAAAGGGCTATGATAGTGAAATGTCTTAAATTAGATTGTTGTTTCTTTGTTTACTTTTTTTGCACACAAACACTTAGCCCAAATTTCTGTCTCTATGTTTGTCCGGCCTGCCGAAGTTTCTGGCAGGATGACGGTTATGCACAAACATAGCTGCAGGAAGTAGGGGTGCTGAGGGTGCTGCAGCACCCCCTGATAAATCTGAGAAAACGAAAATAATATTTTTTTAAATGTTCATGTGTATTCGTTGCCTCCTCCCCCTTACTGGGAGGCCAGAGAGAGCAGAGAGGGTAGAAACAGCTCTTATTGAGAAAGAGGCCTTTCTAGGTGAAATCTGCTCTCCAAATTGTATGACATGTTTTCCAGCGCAAGAAATTAGGAGAATCTGTAAAAAATATGGCTTCACTTGTTTGGTGTGTTCTGATTGGAAGACTTAACTGGGCTTCAGTGGTTAGTGAGGAAAGACAGGATGTCAACTGATGTGAGATGAACATTATCAAAAATTGAAGTTTGTTGAAGGATGATTTGTCAAGCCAATATTCCCACCATTATGGATATCATGTAACAAAATGTCATCTCTCTCTCTCTCTCTCTCTCTCTCTCTCTCTCTCTCTCTGTTAAGGATATCGTGTAACAAAATGTCATGTCTCTCTCTCTCTCTCTCTGTTAGGGTTATAATGTAACAAAATGTCATGTCTCTCTCTCTCTCTCTCTCTCTCTGTTAGGGATATCATGTAACAAAATGTCATGTCTCTCTCTCTCTCTCTCTGTTAGGGATATCATATAACAAAATGTCATGTCTCTCTCTCTCTCTCTCTGTTAGGGATATCATGTAACAAAATGTCATGTCTCTCTCTCTCTCTCTCTCTGTTAGGGATATCATGTAACAAAATGTCATGTCTCTCTCTCTCTCTCTCTCTCTCTGTTAGGGATATCATGTAACAAAATGTCATGTCTCTCTCTCTCTCTCTCTGTTAGGGATATCATATAACAAAATGTCATGTCTCTCTCTCTCTCTCTCTCTCTCTCTCTCTCTCTCTGTTAGGGATATCATGTAACAAAATGTCATGTCTCTCTCTCTCTCTCTGTTAGGGATATCGTGTAACAAAATGTCATGTCTCTCTTTCTCGATCTTTCTGTTAGGGATATCGTGTAACAAAATGTCATGTCTCTCTCTCTCGATCTTTCTGTTAGGGATATCGTGTAACAAAATGTCATGTCTCTCTCTCTCCCTTTCTCTTTATCATGGTACAACACACAACGTCACACACAATGTGCAGCTGCCCGACAATATCTGACAGATAGACGCCATGCTTCAAAATGGTCTCTTATCCAACCCTCATCTACCTACTGTCAGTATAGACACTAATTCTCTACGCAGCAGAGCCCAGCTTGATGTTAAAATGCATGTATCATCTGATGTTTCCTTATCAGGTGCTTGTTAGATTTATATGATTTTAAGGGGCCAGCAGAATGCATGTGCAGGGCACATAATATGAATATGCAAAACTTGTGTGTTATGAATTAAGTTTCCTTCTCTTTAAAATTATAATTTTTTCCTGCTTAGGTTTGTGACCCATTTTACAAAGTAGAAGTTGAGTCTGTTAGATTTTTCTTTAACTTGATTATTTTTCCTAATCCTTCTGTCATCTTGTGTGTTGGTCATAGAGAATGATTATGTCATGTCTATAATTGAGGCAGCCCCAGTGGATTATAGTGTCACTGTGTGGAAAGTACTGTAGTATACACATAGATACCAGATGGAGAGATTGTCATATGTGTGAATATGAGACAGTGCAACATGTCATGTTGCTGATCGCCTCTGTGCTGATCGCCTCTCTGTTCACCATTCCCTTCATCTAGATTCTAGAACCTGTATCCAAGATTCTGATCTAGGACCTGTGTTTTCTAGATTCTAGAACTTGTATCTTCTTTTTTCTAGAACCTTTATCTTTGGTTGTAGAATCTACTATACCTTCTGAATACTAGAAAATGTATCCAAGATTCTATTCTCGAACCTTTCCTCTGGATTCTAAAACCTGTATCCTTGATTATATAATCTATACCCTCTGGATTCTAGAAGCTGTATCCAAGATTCTATTCTCGAACCTTTCCTCTGGATTCTAAAACCTGTATCCTTGATTATATAATCTATACCCTCTGGATTCTAGAAGCTGTATCCAAGATTCTATTCTCGAACCTTTCCTCTGGATTCTAAAACCTGTATCCTTGATTATATAATCTATACCCTCTGGATTCTAGAAGCTGTATCCAAGATTCTATTCTAGAACCTTTCCTCTGGATTCTAAAACCTGTATCCTTGATTATATCATCTATACCCTCTGGATTCTAGAAGCTGTATCCAAGATTTTATTCTAGAAAGTCCTCTGGATTCTTGAAGCAGAAGCCTGGATGTTAGTGAACCTGTGCCAGCGTTCTGCCCCAGCACGGGTCAGAGGTTGTGAATACTTCTTCAGGGGAAGGAATGCTTTGTCTATTTATTTTTAGATGCACACAAAGCAAATTGTACATACTATATTTATTCTATAAGTAAGGTGTTTTTTGTAATTGTTTATCACATTTTCTTTTCTTTTTTTGTTAATTATTTTTTCTTGCCTCGGGCCAGTAGAGCTTCAGCGCTAACCGCGGTAGATTAGCGGCTAAGTTAATGAACAGAACAGCGTGGTGCCTAAAATCTCACAAACCTCACTGAGGGCAGGGGCCCAAACATAGGTGGCCTTAACCAATCAAGAGCCAAGCTCAAGACATAGTAACAAATCAGGAGCCAGGCTCACCACAGAGTAGCATCTCTTTAATTAGCTTTGAGTAATAACTGATGTATGTTGATTTGATGTTGTTGATTTGATGAGTGAATGAGCAGTCGAAGAGAGAGGCTGCATGGCTGTAAAGGCTGCAGTGTTTGGGAATCACTGGGGCCAGAATCTTCTATTTAGAACATAAATGAATAGGTGGATATTGTAAATAGAAGGCGCTGACTAGGGCAACTCTGGGTTGGGTTAGGAACAGACTCAGTGGTGGGACGACACCAAGGTTTAGAAAGTATAACGGACTGATCAACCTTCCCCATAACCCATGCCCATGTGATACACTACACTGTATCTTCAGAAAGGCATAACACACACACACACACACCATACATGTACATGCATACAGATATACACACACAAACACACACATACCTCCACTCTCTCTCTCTGTAACCCCATGACTGTAGTGGGGTTCTCTCTCTGCAGGACTTTCTAAATGGCTGGAATTAAAGGACTATATCATTTCGTACCACTCTTCAGTAATCCAATGGTCTTCTGTGAGTCCCTCTGTCTTTGTGTGTGTGTGTTATGCCTTTCTGAAGATGCAATGTTATGTATGACATGGGTTATTGAGTGTCCTTGTGATAGAGGGGAGTAGCTCGCTCTCTGACACACACACACAGATGTTTGGTGCTGTCATCTGGTTCACAACCAAACACACACACTGAGTCCTGGTTCTCTTATCAGAGATACAACTGTCTCAGTGCAATGTATCAGCTCAACACTGAATCTTGGAAGACAACTGTTTTTTTTTTTAGAAATTTAACCTCAGTAGATATGCATTTGAAAAGTGAAAGAAATTACCTAGCCAAGAGCACCATACACATTTAATGATGTTTATTTAGGAATGTAATTCTACAATAATTACAATAATATATTACATTTAGGTCCCTCGTGTGAAAATTTGTCGTCTCCATGAGATAAATAATGAATAAAGAGTATAAACTCATTACTGCACCTGATGTTGAGTAAGCAGTGTCTAATGTCAATCAGAATAATACAATACACACACTAGTGGTGTGCTCCTCTACAAAGCTGTGAACTAGACTGGCAAAACATGTCAAGTCTGACCAAGAACACAGAAAAACCAAAACATTCAGTGATTTGCATAGCTAATCCTTCTTGTCCAATATAAGTATCAGTATATAAATGTGTCTGTATGATAAGTGCCATGTTGGTAACAAACACAACATAATAGAGTAATGGCTAAAGCTTCTGTGTAATACAGATTAAAAACCAGGTAGTTTGGGTCCTGGATGCTGAGTGGCTGAAACAACATTTGAGCCATGTGTTTACTGTATCAGACACCACGGGTATGAATAAAAATACTTGTTTACTGTTCTATTTATGTTGGTGACCAGTTTATAATAGCAATAAGGCACCTCAGGGGTTTGTGGTATATGGCCGATATACCACAAACGCTCTGCTTTATTTACATGTTTGGTATGTTTTGCTTAAAGCCGTTCTTTTTTTTTTACCCCCTTTTTTCTCCCCAATTCCATGGTATCCAATTGTTAGTCGTTACTGTCTTGTCTCATTGTTACAACTCCCGTACGGGCTCAGGAGAGGCGAAGGTTGAGAGCCATGCGTCCTCCGAAACACAACCTAGCCGCATTGCTTCTTAACACAGCGTGCATCCAACCCGGAAGCCAGCCGCACCAATGTTCTGAGGAAACACCGTACACCTAGTGACCTGGTCAGCGTGCACTGCGCCCGGCCCGCCACATGGGTCGCTAGTGCGCGATGAGACAAGCCCTGCCGGCCAAGCCCTCCCTAACCCGGACGACGCTAGGCCGATTGTGCGTTGCCCCATGGGCCTCCCAGTCACAGCCAGCTGCGACAGAGCCTGGGCTCGAACCCAGAGTCTCTGGTGGCACAGCTAGCACTGCGATGCAGTGCCTTAGACCACTGTGCCACCCGGGAGGCCCTAAGGGCTGTTCTTAACCTCTTGGTCCTACCTGGCACGCAGGCGTCCCATCTAGACATCTGGAAATGCAAATGTGCTACGCTAAATGCTAATAGTACTAGATAAAACTCAAACGTTCATTAAAATACACATGCAGGGTATTGAATTAAAGCTACACTCGTTGTGAATCCAGGCAACAAGTCAGATTTTTAAAATGCTTTTCGGCGAAAGCATGAGAAGCTATTATCTGATAGCATGTAACACCCCAAAAGACCCGCAGGGGACGTAAACAAAATAATTAGCATAGTCGTCGCTACACAAACCGCACAAATAAAATATAAAACATTCATTACCTTTGACCATCTTCTTTGTTGGCACTCCTAGATGTCCCATAATCACTATTGGGTCTTTTTTTATTATTAAATCGGTCCATATATAGCCTAGATATCGATCTATGAAAAATAGCGTCTTATAACGTAACGTCATTTTTTTAAATTAAAAAAGTCGACGATAAACTTTCACAAAACACTTCGAAATACTTTTGTAATGCAACTTTAGGTATTATTAAACGTTCATAAGCAATCAAATTGATCACGAGGCGAAGTATATTCTTTAGCTGTCCGTCTGGAAAAAATGTCAAAGCCTAGGCAAATGACAAGACTCTAGACAACGTGTGGAAGCTGTAGGTATTGCAACCTCAGCCCCATTAAATGTGGTTCACCTTTATCAATGGGTTCAAGTCGCGCATGGATATATATTTCCATTTTCAGTGATCAGATTTTCCTGCGCTTTTCGATGAAACGCACGTTCTGTTATAGTCACAGCCGTGATTTAACCAGTTTTATAAACGTCTGAGTGTTTTCTATCCACACATACTAATCATATGCATATACTATATTCCTGGCATGAGTAGCAGGGCGCTGAAATGTTGCACGATTTTTAACAGAATGTTCGAAAAAGTAGGGGGTAGGATTAACAGGTTAAGCACCAGTTTACAGTTGAAGCTGCTTCCCTCTTAGCTATAGCTGTAAAAAGTGTTAGTGGTATTAGCCTCAGACTATTTAGCTAGCTCGAATCAGCTAATCTGCCACGATGGATATCAGAAATTGGCTTTGCCAAAGTACCCAAACAAAGGAGAAGGAGAGCAATGAGCAGCAGCAGCAAACCACTGAGGCCACTGCAAAGCCCAACAGTGATAATTCTGCCGAGCTCCAGCTAGTTCTGTGTGCAGAGTCTACCCATCATTTTACAAACACCGCCATAATGGCTCACAGTAGCCTCCACCTCTGACTGTTCCTGATTATCTTGGAACAGAGGAGCCAGCCCAGGTTAGCCTACAATCATATCCTAGCTGCAGGTTCTGTCCAAAAACACTAATTTAATAGAAACTGCTTCATAGGAAGAAAGTGGCAGTAATACTCAGATACTGCATATGCTGCATTTCGTTTCACATGTGGTAAGTTCTGTGTTGGGTCCAATGATAATGCAGGCAAGGCCTTCGCCCAAGTCTGCCGTATTCTCTCTGTTATTTCCTTATTAGGATGCTGGTGGGCGGAGTTGGGAGGGTCGTCAGCTACATGGGAAACACCTGGGCCCGGTGTCTCCCAGGATAAATACACCACTTCCCCATTCATGGAGGAGACTCTCTCCATGCAGACACCTTTATAGATTTGGTTGTTTTTCTTGGTGGTTTTTTTTTTTGTTGTTGTTTGCTTTGGAACCTTTCAACACCCTGCATTATCACATTCATGCAAAACACTCACACTACTGACTACTGATTACAGACACCATTGTATATTATACTTAGGTACTTATTTAATAAATATATATTTTATTACTCCTTATCTCCACGTTGTCTCCCCTTTGTTACGGGCTTTGAGCCGGTTCGTGACAAGTGGGGGCTCATCCGGGATATTTGAACTATTGGTTTGGGAGACCGTGAAGGTACGTGTTTGGTTTGCATATTTTGTTTGAGTTTGATAGGCCCAGTATTGGTTGCCTTTGTTTGGTTTGTGTGCTGTGTTGGAGAGAGTATAATGGTTAGTTTCCAGGCCCTGCCTAGCCTGAACTCTTGTTCTACTTTCTGTTGGGATGTCAGTCTGAGGTGAGTAATCGGCTGTGTACCTCGGTGAGAGATTTGGGTAGGGTAGTGGAACTTGCTACCCGGAGCTATAGCCTTTTCCCCCTGATAGGTTTAGCGACGTGTTTCAATTTTTGGAATATGTTGGGCATGGTTAATGTTTGTTTTGTGTGGTGTCTGTGGACTGAGCAGTTGTCTCGGGGGCACATCCGTGGCATGGTGGAATATGCCAGCATGCTGGGGAGTTTTACCTTGTCAGCTGGCTACAGTGTGTAAATTCCCACCGCAAATCTGCACAAAGACTAGGATTGAGTTATTGTAGGTTTTGGGGAAGCTCCGTATCTCATCTCTCTTCTGTGGTGCTCAGTGTGATTGTCAATTCTCGGGTTGTGGTCTGGTGTGCTCAGCAGAAGGGAAGAGGGAGAATGTTTTTTTGTGTGATTATGGCGTCTTATGTAGATAAGTTCATTCGCTCTCCATCAGAGGAATTGTTAGATTTAGGTACTAAAGAACAGCTGTTAAAGGTCGCGGAACACTACAAGGTTGAGATTAGTGATAAAGAATTATATTAGGTTGATATTGAAGGCCAATCTGATGGAGAGTGGTATTCTTGAAGTTACCACCGGGCCAGCCTCTGCTGAGGATTTGTCCCCATAAAGTTACAATGGCCATTCCATCGGTTAGTCCTAGTAGCCTTTTTGAACAGCAGAAAGAACTGCTTTTGTTACAGCTGGAGCATGATCGTGAGAAGCTAGAGCATGATCGTGTAAAATATGGAAAGGAATTGGCATTTAAACAAGATATGGAGCGTGCTAAAATCAAGTTTCAACAAGAACGTATAGAGTTGGTTAGGGAAGGAAAGATCTCGGGGAGAGTTTGTTTTGGGAAGGTGACCCAGATTTACCTAGGGGTAGTTCCACTTTTGGTCGTGCCCCAGAGACATTTGATATTGTTGGGAACTTACGGTTATTGCCTCTGTTTAATGAAAGGGACCCCGAGACATTCTTTTCGTTGTTTGAGCGGGTTGCTGACGCTAGGAGTTGGCCTGATTCTGACCGCACTTTAATGTTGCAGTGTGTGCTGACTGGTAAAGCGCAGGAAGCATATTCAGCTCTTAGTGTACACGATAGTGCCAGTTATGATAAAGTTAAAACAGCTGTGTTACAGATTTATGAATTGGTCCCTGAGGCTTACCGCCAACGATTTAGAACTTTAAAAAGGGATGATAACCAGACTCATGTTGAGTTCGCGCGACAGTTATCTTTACAGTTTAATCGCTGGTGTTCCGCCTCTGCAGTTGTGACTTTCCAAGGGCTGTGTGATCTGATTATGTTAGAGCAATTTAAGGACACAATTCCTGATCGTATTGCCACGTATATTAACAAATAGAAAGTAAAGAATGTTGCTGAAGCTGCGGTTTTGGCGGACGAGTATGTGTTGACTCACAACTGGCTTTGCAGAGCCCAGTATTCGGAAAGAGTGGGGCCGTTCGGATAGATTTGGGCTTCGCTCACCGAGATACTTTGGTTCTCAGGCAGAGTTCTATTCAACTAGGGTTGAGCCTGACTCCCATGGTAAATCTGACTTTGTGCAGGAGTGTCACTACTGTCAAGGTTCAGGTCATTGGAAAAACGAATGTCCACTTCTCAGGTCAAAGGGTGCTTACGCTAAATCTAAGCCTACTGCGTTAGCTGCACCTGTTCCACATCAGTTCATTCATGACTCATTTCCTCAGGCCCAGGAGAATGTGAAAGTCCATATTGATCCAGACTATTTACCTTTCATTACGGAAGGTTTTGTGTCTATGTTAGGAAGTACAGACCTAGTGCCAGGGAAGATCCTGAGAGACACAGGTGCCTCTGAATCATTTGTGTTGGAGTCTGTGTTACCCTTTTCTGCTGAGACTGATTTGGGGAATAGGTTTGAACACTCTGTCAGTTCCATTGCATAAACTGATGTTGGATTGTGGGCTGGTGAAGGGTGAAGTTGTTGTGGGGGTGCGTCCTTCGTTGCCTATTGAGGGTATCGATGTTATCCTTGGGAATAACTTGGCTGGTGAGCGTGTATGGCCTGTCGTGTTTCCATCTCTAGTGGTTTCCACTAAGCAGTCATTTGTTGAGATTCCTGATGAGTGTACAGAGTTACCCAGAGGTGTTCTCTGCGTGTGCAGTGACACGTTCTATGAGCCGTGGCGAACTGGTCACTGCGCCGACTAATGATAATACAAATTATGTCACTGTTTTCCCTGTTATCCCGTTATCTGTAACCCGCTCAGATCTAATCAATGCGCAACGGGATGACCCCACGTTGGAAGAGTTGCGTGATCAAATTGTGCCTATAGAACAGTTGGGAGATGTCGCCCATGGCTATTTTCTCCAAGAGGATGTCCTGATGAGAAAGTGGGTGTCTCATGATAGTTGTTTTCTGGGGGAGGCAATTAGTCAGGTTGTTGTACCAGTTAAGCTTCGTGGGAGGGTCGTCAGCTACATGGGAAACACCTGGGCCCGGTGTCTCCCAGGATAAATACACCACTTCCCCATTCATGGAGGAGACTCTCTCCATGCAGACACCTTTATAGATTTGGTTGTTTTTCTTGGTGGTTTTTTGGTTGTTTGCTTTGGAACCTTTCAACACCCTGCATTATCACATTCATGCAAAACACTCACTTACACTACTGACTACTGATTACAGACACCATTGTATATTATACTTAGGTACTTATTTAATAAATATATATTTTATTACTCCTTATTTCCACGTTGTCTCCCTTTTGTTACGGGCTTTGAGCCGGTTCGTGACAAGGACCGCTTGAAATGCACTGTGGAAAGAAAAACCTAGTTTGAAGTAGACGTTTTCTGTCTATGATGGTAATACTCTGAAAGACAAGGAACTTGCCACGGTGTTTATCCCCATGCTCCACAATGCCTCATACACGTCACATGATATTCAAATGACATCACTCATGAGCGATATTGTCACTGAGGAAATGGTTAAAGAAATCAGAGAATCTTGGTACACACTGAAGGTAGATGGGGTCCTACTGGATGTGAAAATATAGCCATTGTCACTCATTACCTGGTTTAAAACAATAACATGTGAGAGATGTTGCTTCAATATATCCACATAATTGTCCTACCTCATGATGCCATCTATTTTGAAGTGCACCAGTCCCTCCTGCAGAAAAACACCCCCACAACATAATGCTGCCACCCCCGTGCTTCACGGTTGGGATGGTGTTCTTCGGTTTGCAAGCCTCCCCCTTTTTCCTCCAAACATAATGGTCATTAAGGCCAAACAGTTCTACTTTTGTTTCATCAGACCAGAGGGCATTTCTCCAAAAAGTACAATCTTTGTCACAATGTACATTTGCAAACTGCAGTCTGGCTGTTTCATGGCGGTTTTGGAGCAGTGGCTTCTTCATTGCTGAGCGGCCTTTCAGGTTATGTTGATATAGGACTTGTTTTAGTGTGGATATAGATACTTGGTCCCATGGTGTTTATACTTGCGTACTATTGTATGTGGCACCTTCAGGCGTTTGGAAATTGCTCCCAAGGATGAACCAGACTTGTAGAGGTCTACAATAATTTTTCTTTAGTCTTGGTGGATTTTTTCCATGATGTCAAGCAAAGAGGCACTGAGTTTGAAAGTAGGCCTTAAAATACATCCACAGGTATACCTCCAACTGACTCATTATGTCAATTAGCCTATCAGAAGCTTTTAAAGCCATGACATAATTTTCGGGAATTTTTCAAGTTGTTTAAAGGCACAATCAACTTAATGTATGTAAACTTCTGACCCACTGGAATTGTGATACAGTGAATTATATGTGAAATAATCTATGTAAACAATTGTTGTAAAAATGACTTGTGTCATGCACAATGTAGATGTCCTAACAGACTTGCCAAAACTACAGTGTGTTAACAATAAATTTGCAGAGTGGTTGAAAAACAAGTTAACGACTCCAACCTAAGTGTGTAAACTTCCGACTTCAACTGTATTTAGGATTAACCATGACTACAATACAGTGTATACATATAAAGTGGGTAAAACAGTATGTAAACATTATTAAAGTGGCTAGTGTTCAATGCCTAATTACACTGAATAAAAATATAAACGCAACATGTAAAGTGTTGGTCCCATGTTTCATGAACTGAAAGATCCCAGAAATGTTCCATACCCACAAATATTATTTCTCTAAAACGGCGTGTACACATTTGTTTACATCCCTGTTAGTGAGCAATTCTCCTTTGATAAAATAATCCATCCACCAGACAGGTGTGACATATCAAGGTCATTAAACAGCATGATCATTACACAGGTGCACCTTATACTGGGGACAATAAAAGGCCACTAAAATGTTTAGTTTTGTCACACAATGCCACAAATGTCTCAAGTTTTGAGGGAGCATGCATTTGGCATGCTGACTGCTGGAATGCCTACCAGCGTATTTACCAGATAATGTAATGCTCATTTCTCTATATGCTGCCGTTGTGTGTGTTGGTGGTTTGCTGATGTCAGCGTTGTGAACAGAGTGCCCCATACTGGCAATGGGGTTATGGTATCGGCCGGCATAAGCGGACAACGAACACAATTGCATTTTATCAATGTCAATTTGAATGCACAGAGATACCGTGATGAGATCCTGAGGCCCATAGTCGTGCCGCCATCACCTCATGATTTAGCATGAGAATGCAAGGCCTCAAGGATCGGTACATAATTCCTGGAAGCTGAAGATGTCCCAGTTCTTTCATGGCCTGCATACTCACCAGACATGTCATCCATTGAGCATGTTTGGGATGCTCTGGGTTGACGTATACGATAGCATGCTCCAGTTCCTGCCAATATCCAACAACTTCGCACAGCCATTGAAGAGGAGAGGGACAACATTCCACAGGCCACAATCAACATCCTGATCAACTCTATGCGAAGGAGATGTGTTATGCTGCATGAGGAAAAGGGTGGTCACGCCAGATACTGACTGGTTTTCTGATCCACGCCCCTACCTTTTTTAAGGTATCTGTGACCAACAGATGCACATCTGTATTTTCAGTCATGTGAAATCCATGATTAGGGCCTATTGAATTTACACTGAACAAAAATATGAACTCAACATGTAAAGTTGAGGGACTGGGCAATTGGCATGCTGACTGCCAGGGAATTGAATGTTCATTTCTCTACCATAAACTGCCTTCAACGTCATTTTAGAGAATTTAGCAGTACGTTCAACCGGTCTCTTAACCGCAGACCACGTATAACCACGCCAGCCCAGGACCTCCATATCCGGCTTCTTCACCTGCGGAGTCGTCTGAGGCGACTGTGTAGCCATTTTGTGGTGAAAAATGTATTCTTATCGGCTGGACCCGGCTCCCCAGTGGATGAGCCTATGCCCAACAAGGCCCACTCATGGCTGCACCCCTGCCCAGTCATGTGAAATCCATAGATTTGGGCCTAATTAATTAATTCCAAATGACTGATTTCCTTCTATTAACTGTAACGCAGTAAAGTCTTTGAAAATGTTGCATGAAGTATTTATATTTTTGTAATAGGGCAGCAGCCTCTAAGGTGCAGGGTAGAGTACTGGTTGGTATCCAGCTCGTGCTACAGAATCCTACTCATTAGGCTACTCTACGTGCTTAATTTACATCCCCTTTGCTTTGAGCCGACTTTGCTGTAGGCCTCCAGCTCATGCCCTGGAGGCAGCCCGGTTTCAAATCCAATGCAATCAACACCAACACGGTTCCCTTAATTGCCCGGGCATTAATCAAATCCCATCATTAATTTCCTCGCTTCCTTTTTCAATTTAATGTATGGAAAATATCATATGTAACAACATTCAGGTAACCTGAGTTAAATTAGCTAATTATCAAGGTCAATGTTTTTATTTTAAAAGTAACTCAAGTAACTATTTCAATACTCTTTCCACCCCTGCTAGGAGAGCAGTGGGAGTTGATAAAACAAATATATATATTGATTGATAAAACCAATGGGTTTTATAGATAGAAAATCCATTTTACAAACCAGGTTTCCATCCAACCATTTTATGCGAGTAAAGTGCATGTCTGATAAAAAAAATCATGACAGGCCTGATGGAAACAAAATATATGTTGTTAAACTTTCCACGTGACAAATCAAAATACGCTAAACAAGGTGGGATCTTTTTATGTTGGTAAAATGAATGATGCTCCATTCCTGTCATTATTGAAAGAGATCGTGATACCTCACATCTCAAAATAGGGCTACTTAATGTTAGATCCCTCACTTCAAAGGCAGTTATAGTCAATGAACTAATCACTGGTCACAATCTCGATGTGATTGGCCTGACAAATCTGGCTTAAGCGTGATGAATTGACTGTGTTAAATGAGGCCTCACCTCCTGGTTACACTAGTGACCATATCCCCCATGCATCCCGCAAAGGCGGAGGTGTTGCTCACATTTACGATAGCAAATTTCAATTTACAAAAAAAAAAGACCTTTTTGTCCTTTGAGTTTCTAGTCATGAAATCTATGCAGCCTACTCAATCACTTTTATAGCTACTGTTTACAGGCCTCCTGGGCCATGTACAGCGTTCCTCACTTAGTTCCCTGAATTCCTATCGGACCTTGTAGTCATAGCAGATAATATTCACATGTTTGGTCATTTTAATATTTACATGGAAAAGTCCACAGACCCACTCCAAAAACGCTTTCGGAGCCATCATCAACTCAGTGGGTTTTGTCCAACATGTCTCTGGACCTACTCACTGTCACAGTCATACTGTGGACCTAGTTTTGTCCCATAGAATAAATGTTGTGGATCTTAATGTTTTTTCTCATTATCCTGGACTATCGGACCACCATTTTATTACGTTTGCAATCACAACAAATGATCTGCTCAGACCCCAACCAAGGAACATCAAAAATCATGCTATAAATTCTCAGACAACACAAAGATTTCTCGATGCCCTTCCAGATTCCCTCTGCCTACCCAAGGACTTCAGAGGACAAAAATCAGTTAACCACCTAACTGAGGAACTCAATTTAACCTTGCGCAATACCCTAGATGCAGAAGCATCCCTAAAAACTAAAAACATTTGTCATAAGAAACTAGCTCCCTGGTATACAGAAAATACCCGAGCTCTGAAGCAAGCTTCCAGAAAATTGGAACGGAAATGGTGCCACACCAAACTGGAAGTCTTCCGACTAGCTTGGAAAGACAGTACCGTGCAGTTCCGAAGAGCCCTTACTGCTGCTCGATCATCCTATTTTTCCAACTTAATTGAGGAAAATAGCAACAATCCAACATTTATTTTTTATACTGTCGCAAAGCTAACAAAAAGCAGCATTCCCCAAGTGAGGATGGCTTTCACTTCAGCAGTAATAAATTCATTAACTTCTTTGAGGAAAAGATCATGATCATTAGAAAGCAAATTACGGACTCCTCTTTAAATCTGCATCAGTTTGTTATATCTGGAGTACTTCTCTTGTCTTATCCGGTGTCCTGTGTGAATTTAAGTATGCTCTCTCTAATTCTCTGTTTCTTTCTCTCTCTCGGAGGACCTGAGCCCTAGGACCATGCCTCAGGACTACCTGGCATGATGACTCGTTGCTGTCCCCAGTCCACCTGGCTGTGCTGCTGCTCCAGTTTCAACTGTTTTGCCTGCTGCTATGGAACCCTGACCTATTCCCCGGACGTGCTACCTGTCCCAGACCTGCTGTTTTCAACTCTCTAGAGACAGCAGGAGTGGTAGAGATACTCTGAGGTGCTGACTTGCTGCACCCTCGACAACTACTGTGATTATTATTATTTGATCATGCTGGTCATTTATGAACATCTTGGCCATGTTCTGTTATAATCTCCACCCGGCACAGCCAGAAGAGGACTGGCCCACCCCTCATAGCCTGGTTCCTCTCTAGGTTTCTTCCTAAATTTTGGCCTTTCTAGGGAGTTTTTCCTAGCCACCGTGCTTCTACACCTGCATTGCTTGCTGTTTGGGGTTTTAGGCTGGGTTTCTGTACAGCACATTGAAATATAAGCTGATGTAAGAAGGTGTATATATATATAAATAAATTTGATTAGAATTATGCGAGAAATGTCAGTGGAAACGCTTATATGTGCAAATATTGCTGTAATAACCATCATATCAAAGTAAACTTGGAGTCACTCGACTACATGTTGTGTGACACTCCCATTACAACTTGTCTTGAATGTATGCAGTTTATTAGGCTACAGATGAAATAAGTTATGATGAAAGTATAAATATCAAGGGTCTCATTCTGGTGACATGATCATCGATGCTTGCTGCCTTTTAACAAATGATAATAATCTAGCTCTTTTGCCAATAATAATCTCATCATGTATGTAGGCCAGGGTTACCCAACTCCCCAACTTGTTGTGTCCCCAGACAAACTCACCTGTTGAATCAGGTGTGCTTGTCCGGGGCTACAACAAAGATGTGTGCTGTGGTGGGGGTACTTAAGGACTTGACTTGGGAAACACTGATGTAGGCTACACCCGCAAGGTGTTGGCTAGAGCTTACATGCCAGCCAATACCAGGGTGTGAGCTATATAACTCAACATTTCTTGTGATAAAACCATAGTAGAGTTGAACATGCAATGGAAACCCACTTAACTTGTATTTGTTATTCTGTACTTGGGAATTTAACCTCAAAAGGTATTTGTATGTGCACTACGTCATCACGCACAGCCTTTTATCTGTAACAAGTCAGTTTGATAAACTCATCTCTGGTGGGAAAATGTGCATACTGATTTAGAATATTCACATTAAAATCTGTTCCCAATTGAATGGAAACCTAGCTACTAACAGAAAAATGGATAAGGCTTTTATACATTTCAAAATGGCCTCCTATGGGTTCACGGTCCAATAACAATGCGAATACAATTTTTTAAAATTGTGATTGCTGAATGAGTTTCCTTCCCTCAGTCATGACTTGTGACACTATAACTGAAATGAGCTTGAGTGAGCCTAAAATAGCAAATATTTAGGGTATACATTATTTGTTTTACACCATATAAAATATATTGAATGCCATTACATTGCTGGTGCTGGTATTCGACTGATATTCGACTGGCATTACAACACTGACACACTCTGACTAAAATTGGTACTTATAATATTGAAAAGAATAGGGGGCGCCCCAGACCAAGTTATTGTCAATGTCTGGGACCAATCAATGGACCTAAAATGTTGCTTAAAAACAATTACATGTTTCTTTCTGATCAAAAGTAAATCCTCATTCAAGGTAATGAATTTCGCCTTTCTCATGTTATTTGATAATGACTCTTTGGATATGCATACACCCACAGAGTTTATTTGTCACAATACCGAAAAACAAAAGCGGCTACTCTGACGCTCTTCGACTCCACTCGGACAAACTCGGGCTTAGAAAGTTGGCGTGCTCCCTCCCAGTCCGCTGGTTGCTCGGAGCTCGCGGTTATGCGCGTCAAGCGTCGGATGATTACGCGAGGGCGGTGCCAAGTAGGAGATAAGCGACGACGAGAACCTCACCGGTAGTTGCATCCTTTGCTTTAACCATTTATAAGCACCTTGTTTAGCTACCGTTAGCCGTTTATACCAACCAGCTCACAAACAATTGCTGTTGTTTTTTTTTTGTATGTCACGAATTCCATTCATATCTGTCAAGAATTCGAAACGGAAAATAAACCACATTATGGAGACGGAGATACACGTGCCTGTGGGGTCGCCGGTAATTCGAAAATTCCCGATTTTCGTGGAGGAACATAACGTAACCGATGGGGCAATGAAGCTGGTAAAGCAGCTTCGGCCAGCGTGGGACATAAACCATGTCAAGACCAAGGTAAGTTCGACATCTCTCCACTGAATGATGCGCCAACGCCATGGCCCCTCATCACTAGCTAGCTAACTAAAGTTAGCATAACTATCAGACCAGTCCAGGGGCCTTGATATATTCCTCGTCCCGTGCATACATTTAAAACATCTATTTCGTGCATCACACTGGCTTTTCTTGCATTTAGTTACTTCGTTTGTAGTTATTCAACCTGAGTTCTAAGCTAGTGGTGTTAGCATTTAACTAGCTGTCAGTCACTACGCCGTTCTTGGAGACTTAAGTCGAAACAACAACGAATGTTCATGTTTGTATTCTGTGCTCCATGGATACGTTGACAAAAAGGTCATACGTCTCCCTTCGTGTGGTTTTCCGGTAGACTAGACGCTTTGTTGCGTATTGCTGCCTTTCACAGTTTGGAAAGTGCATTACACATTTGTTCACAAAAAGAAATTGCACCGCCGTCTAACTGTATATACTATACTACCAGTCAAAAGTTGACACACCCACTCATTCAAGGGTTTTACTTTAGTTTGACATTTTTTAAAACATTGTAGACTAATAGAGAAGACATCAACTATGAAATAACACACATGGAATCATATAGTAACCAAAAAAGTGTTAAACAAATCAAAAAATATTTTATATTTGCCTTGATGACAGCTTTGCACAATCTTGGCGTTCTCTCAACCAGCTTCATGAGGTAGTCACCTGGATTGCATTTAAAGTAGCAGGTGTGCCTTGTTAAAAGTTCATTTGTGGTATTTATTTCCTTAATGTGTTTGAGCCAATCAGTTGTGTTGTGACAAGGTAGGTGAAGTATACAGAAGATCGCCCTATTCGGTAAAAGACCAAGTCCATATTATGGCAAGAACTGCACAAATAAGCAAAGAGAATCGACAGTCCATCATTACCTTAAGACACGAAGGTCCGTAAATCCGGAACATTTCAAGAACTTCGATCGTTTCTTCTCGTGCAATCTCAAAACCGTCAAGCGCTATGATTAAACTGGCTGTCATATGAGGACCGCCACAGGAAAGGAAAACTCAGAGTTACCTCTGCTGCAGAGGATAAATTCATTAGTTACCATCCTCAGAAATTGCAGCCCAAATAAATGCTTCAGAGTTCAAGTAACAGACACATCTCAACATCAACTGTTCAGAGGAGACTGCGTGAATCAGGCCTTCATGGTCGAATTGATGCAAATAAACCACTAAAAGGACACCAATAAGAAGATACTTGCTTGTGCCAAGAAACTGCCGCCCCGGGGTAGCCTACTTACCTAAATATCTGGCTGAGCGGTGGTAGGCAGAAGCAGGCGCGTAAACATGAATTGAAACAGCACTTTCATGCGTTTTTGCCAGCAGCTCTTCGTTGTGCGTCAAGCATTGCACTGTTTATGACTTCAAACCTATCAACTCCCGAGATGAGGCTGGTGTGACCGAAGTGAAATGGCTGGCTAGTTAGCGCGCGCTAGTAGCGTTTCAAACTTGACTCGCTCTGAGCCTTGGGGTGGTTGTTTCCCTTGCTCTGCATGGGTAACACTTTGATGTGGTGGCTGTTGTCGTTGTGTTGCTGGTTCGAGCCCAGGGAGGAGCGAGGAGAGGGACGGAAGCTATACTGTTACACTGGCAATACTAAAGTGCCTATAAGAACATCCAATAGTCAAAGGTTAATGAAATACAAATGGTATAGAGGGAAATAGTCCTATAATAACTACAACCTAAAACTTCTTACCTGGGAATATTGAAAACTCATGTTAAAAGGAACCATATGTTCTGAGTAAGGAACTGCTTTCTTACATAGCACATATTGCACTTTTACGTTCTTCTCCAACACTTTCCATTATTTAAACCTGATCATTTGGGTGGCTTGGAAGCCTTCACCTCACCTGACGACGTAGGTTCAAAGATGGCTACTGATGGGTTGTTATAAATATTGCTTTTAGAACTGAACAGATTCCAAATGAAACGACTCTCAGATGCAGAGTGCATGTTTCATGTCTGAATGGCATTTTTAATTCATCATTAAATCTTGATTAGCAGCATAGCAAAATGATCATTCAAATTTTTTTGTTTTCTCCACAAAACTCCTTTGAGACTTCAGTAAAATAGTTTGATTGGACAAGATGTCACATCTAAATGGACGAATGTGAAAGCTGTATTTTCAGGAGAGCACAAAGTGGTTGTATCAAACGGTTCTGGCCCCACTGATTGAGGGAGCTCCTTCGATATCAAGAGACATGCTCACAAACGATTTATCAGACATTGACACTTAAACACGTTATTCACAACATATCAAGGAAGATATCTGTGCAAAAATATTTCAATTTAATTCAGTTGATCAAAATGTCATGATTATAAAGTGAACACCAGAGTGAACAGTCAAAAGCTCATTTGCATTCCCAACTGCCTCAATAGCTTCACGTAAGTACAGACACTTTGTAAGCTGTCCTCTCAGATAAGATGGACAGTGTAGTGGCAAAACAGTGTGCGTTTCCAGACGATTTCAGTACCCTGTGAGTCACCATTGTCAGATAACCACATCATATCCCCATCCTTAATTGCCTCACTTCTGATCCCCGACAAACACCTAACTTTGGCTTCACGCACACACCCACATAAGACACAACTCACCCCCAGCTACACACTCACACACCCACATAAGACACAACTCACCCCCAGCTACACACTCACACACCCACATAAGACACAACTCACCCCCAGATACACACTCACACACCCACATAAGACAACTCACCCCCAGCTACACACCCACATAAGAAACAACTCACCCCCAGCTACACACTCACACACCCACATAAGACACAACTCACTCATCTCCATACCAACTGGAGTTATGATGTCCATTGATAGACACTCTTACTGACAGTTGTGGCTGCTTTGTGGGATGTATTGTTGTCTCTACCTTCTTGCCCTTTGTGCTGTTGTCAGCCCAATAATGTTGCTACCATGTTGTGTTGTTGCCTTGCTATGTTGTTGTCTTAGGTCTCTCTTTATGTAGTGATGTGTGTTTTGTACTATATTTTTAATCCCCGTCCCCGCAGGAGGCTTTTTGCCTTTTGGTAGGCGTCATTGTAAATAAGAATTTATTCTTAACTGACTTTCCTAGTTAAATAAATATACCTAGGCCTATTTCTGACACTGGGTGATGTCTTCCACGTTTAGGGTTCCTGTCGGGGAAAGGGGAAATGCATTATTCACTGGCACTAAGCAGTAGGTAGGCCTGCTATCGGGTGAATCTTGTATCTTGTCAGCTGTTTTATGGCAATGTGTTTGTGACGTATGATGATGACACTAATGGTACATGACACACTGGTTTCTTTCGGGCCGTGAAGAGCAGGGATGATAAACCCAAAATTACCGACACTGTTTACTCAGGTCATTTTCAGTGATTTTTGCAGCACAACATTCCTGTAGATTGTTCGAAAACCATTATTCGGTCAACAGTAATGGCGTATGCATTATGTTGATTCCTGCTATGAAAGTATCTCTGTCCCTGTTTGGCTGTCGGCTGCTGACTCTCATTCCCCCTTCTCACTCTGTGCATGGAGGAGGGAGAGGTGCATTCTGAGAAGCAGGACTGTTGCTAAAAATGCTATTGCGGGGGGAAATGCAGTGTTATTGTTTACTCCAATTGGTGGTAGGGTTTGTGGGGAATAGAATAAGAAAGGTTTATTCTAAAAAAAATACTAAAAATACAAAAATAAGTGTGTATATACGCGTGTATATAGATATAGATATATGGGGGATTGGAAATGATGCAGACAATTACATTGATGGAAGCAACAATCTTTCTGCAATATTAAGCTGATCCACACCTTTAAAAAATGCTGTTGCGGGGGAAAATGTTTTCAAAGCAACTACAGTTGTTCTGGAAAGTTTTACATTTACTGATTACTCAATTAGACTACATGGTTAGCAACAATGTCATATTTAGAGTTAGCAATCTAGCTAAGGGTTTCGAGTTCCCACTTCCTCAGGTGGTGAGTAATGTAGCCTACAGGTCAATAAGCACAAAGATGTTAGCAAATTCTCTGAAGAGCTAAAAAATAAATTTGATCATTCTGGATCCTATTTTGACAGGTTGCACATCAAAATATCAATCATGCATTTCCTGATTTATGGTTGTCGTGAAAAATGTGTCAATTTACTGGGATGTGGATTTGTGGCCATATCGCCCAGCTCTATGGCCTTGCTAGTGAGACTAACTTCCCACTCTTGCCTAGTGCTGACAAACTTAGACATGTCTTACTCCAGTCATCCTGTGTTTGGTACATTGAGGCCAGAATGTGACTGTCTCTGGGTACTTTGACCGAATTGACAGGCCCCAACTTGTTCTTCACCCAGCCTGATACCACAAACAAATCAGCCAAAAGGCATGGATCCACTTTCTCTGTGAATCGTATTCCCACTGGGCCAGAGTCGTCTCAGGCATTTTCCTGATCATTTGAGTGGCTTGGAAGCCTTCACCTCACCTGACGACGACGTAGGTTCTTTCTCCTCATTTTTGTCAGGATCAATTTCAAGTTCGCTCTGTCGACTCAGCTGTGTGTGTGTGTGTGGCTTAATCTGCCCCCCCCGGCTGGCCTGTGACTGAGAACGTGATACTGTTGACCTCCCAACACAGCTTTTCTCAATTGGAGCCAGCCAAACAGGCTTTGTCCCCCTGCCTTTGTCCCTGTAACCCACACAGCCTAATACAGCCCCCACCAGGCATGGGTACGTGCGAGAGAGATGGAGGACAAACTGAGCTAGAGTGGGAGGACAGACTGAGTGGTAGACTTATATGGATGGTGAGCTGGGAGAATGTGTGAGAAACTAGTTGGAGAGAAGTGAAGGTTGGGGGGGGTTACTGGATCTGAACTGAGCCACCTGGACAGGATTTGGAAGGGGTCGGGGGGCTTTCTGTTACTGTAAATATCTAGTGTCCAGTCCCAAACATCCTGCCCTCTATCCCTACAAACACCAGAACCTACCAACACCCCAGTCACATCCCATTCCCATCACCTTTGACCTGCTTATTATCACACATTAATGCCATGTGGCCTTCTGCCAATTCTGATGTGTGTGTGCAAGAGATACTTTGTATATTTTGCGTGTTTGACTGTCTGTGGCCTCATGAATGGCTAGAAACGGAGAGAAGGGTTCAGTCTCAACAGAGAAGATCAATGCTCTGGAGAAGGTTTTTTAATTTGTAGCCACAATAAAGTGATGGCCTACTAAGATATGCAGAAGTTCTGTTCTCATTTAAAGAACACGTCACCTAAAACAGAATGTTGGTTAATAATTATCCCAGTTGTGTTGGAGCTTATTGCCTGTGATACGTGGAGAAACTCCCACACATTGTGTTCTGGGTCTGTGTGGACTGTCACGGGATAAAGCAGTCCAAAGCGGTATACGTGTGTGTGGTCATAACATGGTGCCGGTGTGCCCAGCTCTCTGGTAAACCATGCTAGGAATGCCAGCTATGTTGGGGTGGGCGGCCAGAGAGCGGGCCAGTGTGGATGGGGCTAGTCGCTCTGCAATCTCTAGCTTTGGGGATGGATATCTGCCCACTGTAAAATCACTAGTCCAGATTGTCCACATTCCAGAGAGCATGAATATGGTAAGTTATTAGCCATTGGGTGGATCTCAATGGTCAGAAAGGAGATGGGGAAAGAAAGCCACATGTAACTAAAGACTACACATGCAGACCATGACTTCCTGTGTTACTTTCTCCCCCAACAGTAGTCATTGAATGAAGTGGCTGGCAATGCAAACAGCTTCCTTGTCTGGGTGCCGTTAAACAAGTAGCCTAGCTGGAAAGCCCTTGCCCTTTGGCCCAGTTGTCCAGCTTCAGTATAGACATAGGTACAGTATTCTGGGTTATCTCAGCTCATAAGATAAGCTAGTCAGACCTTCTAGGAAATGACTGTTGTGACTCCCTCAACCTTCTCATGGTCATCTAGGCCTATGCTTCCTGATATGACTCCTGGCAAGGACAGGCTTGTGCCTCAACTGACCTAGTGACAGTTAACTAGAGTAGACTCGACTAAACTATACCTTCACTGGTGGGGAAGGGGGATACCTAGTCAGTGTCTTCCCCATTTAACCCAACCCTCTGAATCAGAGAGGTGTGGGGGGGGCTGCCTTAATGGACATCCACGTTATCAGCGCCCGGGGAACAGTGGGTTAACTGCCTTGCTCAGGGACAGAACGACAGACTTTAACCTTGTCAGCTTGGGGATTCGATCCAGCAACCTTTTGGTTACTGGCCCAACACCCCTACCCGCCAGGCGACCTGATGCATTTTTGCTGTATTAATCTCCCTCCCTCCCTTTCTCAGCTCTTCACTGATGGGACCACTAATAAGCTGGTGGGTTGTTATGTGGATGCCAGTCCAGAGGATGTGGTTCTGGTGCGTGTGTATGGGAACAAGACGGAGCTGATCGTCGACCGAGACAACGAGCTCAAGAGCTTCCAGGTGCACCACACACGTTCTCAAGAGCTTCCTGGTTCGCAAACACACACACATTATTTACAGTTCACACATTTGACTCTTCAGAGCGTTTCACTATCAAACTAAGGGCATCTATACTGGTAGCCAAGTTCAACTCCCTGTGCGTGGACCCATATGCAGGCTACTTCCTGGTGTGTCTTATGAGGTCATCAGTGTCTAATCCTTTGCATGTCTTTCCAGGTTCTACATGCTAACGGCTGTGCGCCGCGCCTCTACTGCACCTTCCAGAATGGCCTCTGCTACGAGTTCATGCAGGGGGACGCCCTCGGAACACAGGATGTCAGGGACCCGATCTTACTCAGGTGAGGACATTTTACTAGAAAACCATCTTCAAGCTGATCCTGGTATCTGTCTAGTCTGCAGGGAAAGCCTGGTTTGATGTGTAAATATACAAGCTCCTAGCGTAGCTGACTGCTAATAAGTCCAGGGGGACTGTGACTCTAGGCAGTCCTAAGCCCTGTTGGCTGCACCATGGAACTACAATAAGAACTGTGTAGAGTAAACACCATTTAAAAGGTCAAAAAACAGTCAAGTAAACTACTTTTTCATTGATCAGAACAGGATGCAGGACACAAAGCTATTTTTGGGGGATAGGAGTCATTCTGTAATGATTGTCTATTTCATCATACTTGCAGAATGATGTATTGTGTGTTTGTGTGTCCTCAGGCTAATATCCAGGGAGATGGCTCGTATCCATGCGATCCACGCACATAACGGCTGCATCCCCAAACCCAACCTGTGGATCAAGATGAGGAAATATTTCTCTCTGGTCGCCACCGAGTTCACAGAGCAAGCCTCCAACGCCAGGTAAGAGGAACCTGAACACAATACTCTGTACCAGTTAATCTGAACACACACACAAACACACACTTTGGCCTCTTACTCAAGAAGGTATTTTCTTAAAACAGTTTACTGTACATATATGTGCTGGCCAGCTGTCTCCCAGTCCTGTCCTCAATGCCTGGGTCTGCTATTAAGTCCTCCATACAGACTCCTATATAAGTGCGATCATAACAACAGGGTAGAGGTGGATTATGGAGGCGGAGGTATGCACTGGGATAACAGATGTTTGCATACCACTTATCAGCCTGCCTAGAATGCCTGGGTAATGTAGCGAGCTAATGCGTCATTCAGCCAGCCTGCCTGCACTGTACAAACACACACACACACATGTAGACTCAACAAGTGTGCCCCAACCAGCACTGTCAGAGGAGGCTTCTGTCTTCTTGTGGGTGGGTACTGGCTGCTGCTCTACCCAGCCAACAGCAGAGATCTGGGCAGGCAGGGAGAAGAGAGCTGGGCGAGGCTCTGGGGACTTGGCCACTCAGTTGGCGAGAGGTGGCCTAGGTAGATGGTCCTCGGTGATGATAGGTCATGGGGAGGTAGGTTACTGCTAGTATTGAGCAGTCCAGCCAGTAGTTGCTGTACTACTAGTGGAAGAAGGTTGGAGGTGGGAGGCCCTGGACAGAGGGGTGAGTTAACACACTGGGAGTCGGTCAATCTTCTGGATGAATGCTTCAAGCCCATTACCACACAGGACCTTGTCCGTTTCCCCTCAGCACTGCTCCACTGGGCACTCTGACTCTACACAGTACACACACACGCACTCCGTGTCTGATTTTAAACATTATCCTTTTAAGATAAAGACTAGCAATAAACCAACTTCCTCCTGTCTCCCCACTTCCTCCCGTCTCCCCTCCCTTCCTGCCGCCTCCCCCCCCATCTCTCCAGGATCCAGCAGGAGGTGCCCAGCCAGGCAGTGTTGGAGCAGGAGATGGTGTGGATGAAGGAGCACTTGTCTCAGCTGGGCTCTCCTGTGGTGCTCTGTCACAACGACCTGCTCTGCAAGAATATCATCCACAACAGCAAAGAAGGTGAGATATGTCATCAGTTTAGAACATCCTCCTCAACAGCAAAGAGGGTGAGATATGTCATCAGTTTAGAACATCATCCTCAACAGCAAAGAGGGTGAGAGATATGTCATCAGTTTAGAACATCCTCCTCAACAGCAAAGAGGGTGAGAGATATGTCATCAGTTTAGAACATCATCCTCAACAGCAAAGAGGGTGAGAGATATGTCATCAGTTTAGAACATCATCCTCAACAGCAAAGAGGGTGAGAGATATGTCATCAGTTTAGAACATCCTCCTCAACAGCAAAGATGGTGAGATATGTCATCAGTTTAGAACATCCTCCTCAACAGCAAAGAAGGTGAGATATGTCATCAGTTTAGAACATCATCCTCAACAGCAAAGAAGGTGAGATATGTCATCAGTTTAGAACATCATCCTCAACAGCAAAGATGGTGAGATATGTCATCAGTTTAGAACATCATCCTCAACAGCAAAGAGGGTGAGATATGTCATCAGTTTAGAACATCATCCTCAACAGCAAAGAAGGTGAGATATGTCATCAGTTTAGAACATCATCCTCAACAGCAAAGAGGGTGAGATATGTCATCAGTTTAGAACATCATCCTCAACAGCAAAGAGGGTGAGATATGTCATCAGTTTAGAACATCATCCTCAACAGCAAAGATGGTGAGATATGTCATCAGTTTAGAACATCATCCTCAACAGCAAAGAGGGTGAGATATGTCATCAGTTTAGAACATCATCCTCAACAGCAAAGAGGGTGAGATATGTCATCAGTTTAGAACATCATCCTCAACAGCAAAGAGGGTGAGAGATATGTCATCAGTTTAGAACATCATCCTCAACAGCAAAGAGGGTGAGATATGTCATCAGTTTAGAACATCATCCTCAACAGCAAAGAGGGTGAGATATGTCATCAGTTTAGAACATCATCCTCAACAGCAAAGAGGGTGAGATATGTCATCAGTTTAGAACATCATCCTCAACAGCAAAGAGGGTGAGATATGTCATCAGTTTAGAACATCATCCTCAACAGCAAAGAGGGTGAGATATGTCATCAGTTTAGAACATCATCCTCAACAGCAAAGATGGTGAGATATGTCATCAGTTTAGAACATCATCCTCAACAGCAAAGAGGGTGAGATGTCATCAGTTTAGAACATCATCCTCAACAGCAAAGATGGTGAGATATGTCATCAGTTTAGAACATCCTCCTCAACAGCAAAGAGGGTGAGATATGTCATCAGTTTAGAACATCATCCTCAACAGCAAAGAGGGTGAGATATGTCATCAGTTTAGAACATCATCCTCAACAGCAAAGAGGGTGAGATATGTCATCAGTTTAGAACATCATCCTCAACAGCAAAGAGGGTGAGAGATATGTCATCAGTTTAGAACATCATCCTCAACAGCAAAGAGGGTGAGAGATATGTCATCAGTTTAGAACATCATCCTCAACAGCAAAGAGGGTGAGATATGTCATCAGTTTAGAACCATCATCCTCAACAGCAAAGAGGGTGAGAGATATGTCATCAGTTTAGAACCATCATCCTCAACAGCAAAGAGGGTGAGAGATATGTCATCAGTTTAGAACATCATCCTCAACAGCAAAGAGGGTGAGATATGTCATCAGTTTAGAACATCATCCTCAACAGCAAAGAGGGTGAGATATGTCATCAGTTTAGAACATCATCCTCAACAGCAAAGAGGGTGAGATATGTCATCAGTTTAGAACCATCATCCTCAACAGCAAAGAGGGTGAGAGATATGTCATCAGTTTAGAACATCATCCTCAACAGCAAAGAGGGTGAGATATGTCATCAGTTTAGAACATCATCCTCAACAGCAAAGAGGGTGAGATATGTCATCAGTTTAGAACATCATCCTCAACAGCAAAGAGGGTGAGATATGTCATCAGTTTAGAACATCATCCTCAACAGCAAAGAGGGTGAGATATGTCATCAGTTTAGAACATCATCCTCAACAGCAAAGAGGGTGAGATATGTCATCAGTTTAGAACATCATCCTCAACAGCAAAGAGGGTGAGATATGTCATCAGTTTAGAACATCATCCTCAACAGCAAAGAGGGTGAGATATGTCATCAGTCTAGAACATCATCCTCAACAGCAAAGAGGGTGAGATATGTCATCAGTTTAGAACATCATCCTCAACAGCAAAGAGGGTGAGATATGTCATCAGTCTAGAACATCATCCTCAACAGCAAAGAGGGTGAGATATGTCATCAGTTTAGAACATCATCCTCAACAGCAAAGAGGGTGAGATATGTCATCAGTTTAGAACATCATCCTCAACAGCAAAGAGGGTGAGATATGTCATCAGTCTAGAACATCATCCTCAACAGCAAAGAGGGTGAGATATGTCATCAGTTTAGAACATCACCCAGGTGATCATCCACAAACTCGCATCATCCACTTAATTATAACATCCAAATGTTACTGATTCCAACCTCTCCATTTTCTCCAGGCCATGTCCGGTTCATAGACTATGAATACTCTAGTTACAACTATCAGGCCTTTGACATCGGGAACCACTTCAACGAGTTTGCTGGTAAGAGGAGATACATGGGCTGTATCTTAGTCATGACGTGTGTGTGTGTGTGTGTGTGTGTATATGTATGTAATGTGTGTGTGAACCTGTGTGTTTACAGGTATGAGTGAGCTGGACTATGGGCTGTATCCTAGCCGTGAGATGCAGCTGGAGTGGCTGAGTGTGTATCTGCGGGCGTACAAACTGTCCACTAAGAAAGGAGAGGAGGTCAGCGACAGAGAGCTGGAGAGACTCTACATACAGGTCAACAAGTTTGCTCTGGTGAGGAACACGCACTCTCTCTCTCTCCATCAGATGACTTGGTAGATGCTGGGCTGAAACTTTGATTAGTTTGACCCTGTCTAACCTTTGACCTCTCTGTAGGCATCACACTTCTTCTGGGGCTTCTGGGCACTCATCCAGGCCAAGTACTCCTCCATCGATTTTGACTTCCTGGGGTAAGTGTGTGTTTGTGTGTAATGGTCTCCTGTGAAGTGATGTTAAAAGCTGTTGGTCTGCCTGTCTGCAACAGTTTCTACAAACACAGTTTCTACAAACACACACGCAGAGAAAGCTGACCAGTAGAGAAAGCTGGGAGAGGGCCTGTGAAAAGAAAAATGGCGTAGAGAGTGAGAGCGGTCTCGTCTTGGGCCTGCAGAGGTGAAACTGACCCTGGTGGTTTGAGTGTCTGCAACCCAATCAGTCCTGCAGTGATGACAGAACTGTCCCCCCCGGTCACCTGTATGAATGACATATTGCTCTTGACAGTTTAACAACCAGTCAATTGGAGCTGTCTGGGCTATTGTTATTGCTGCTATTGGATACTTGGTGCTCTCATTAAGTCAAAATGGAATTATCTTCCGCTCTCTTTCAACACTTCCTTTCCCTATCTCTTCATCTCTTCCCCCCCTCCCCATCTCTCCTGCAGGTATGCTGTGCTGCGCTTCAACCAATACTTCAAGACCAAACCTGCAGTGATGGCTCTACAGATCCCAGAATGAGAGGAGAAGAAGAGGGACCCCATCACTGGCACTGACCAGTGGAGCAGACACACTTTGAGCAGGAGAGGGCTGTGCTGGGGGATGAGGGACAAAAGTTGGGGTTGAGCATTATTAATGGGGTCGAGGGGTGGGGTAAATAACATTTAGAGGGCCGAGTGTGGATGGACCACAACATTTTTTTCCAAACCTGGCAGCAAGCGCAAATACTATTTAATTCCTCTTCAACTCTGTCCACCTCTGGCTCACCAGTCAAGCTCATCAATATTCCCCAAAACAGCCAGGGGTGGTCTGTGTGTAAATGTGTCTTCATTTATTTATTCTGTGAAGAATTGATTGACCTACTGACGTAAGATTAATTCCCCAGGCAGACGGGTAGCTGAAACGCTAGCTGAGTCCGGGAGCATTTGGTGCCAACATGGAGAACAGTGTGCAGACAGTTCTGTATTTATGGGCTCTGAGTTTTCCCTGTGGTTGTGTTCAAGGTGTGTAGTGTAGGAGAGAGGGCAGCCAGCCTGTCCTTAATGTAGGCACTGATCTGAGATGATTTCTTAAGCAATATGGTCATGGTTTCACCATGAAAATAGTGTATTCATTCAACTCAGATCTACACGAAGTGGCTAGGGGTTGACGTAGAACTGAAGTTGTAGTTGCTTTCCATTGAATGTTGCACTGCAGTGTAGGTTAGAGGGGCTAGCCACGGCAAGACAGTGATATGGTCCTTTACTAATGTCTGTGACAGCAGAGCTGCCTCTGTGGCCAGGAGCAGCTTTGCGTCACTGGTGCTAGACTTTAAACCAGGGCCCTGTTCTCCCTCTGCCTCTTTTCCACCACTTTAGCTTTTATAGTTATGGTGACTCGCTCTGTTAAACTTTGCACTCAGACTACTCTGAAAATCACAACCTCAATCACCCCTGCCTTCCCCAGTATCTGACCCCTCTTCCTCCCCCTTTCTCTCACCTCCCTCTGCCCTTTTACACTTCCTCCTCTCTCGACTCTCTTGATTGGCTGAGGTGGTGGAGGGACTTTTGCCTGAAGTGCACATATTCACTGTAACATCCCAACCTCCATCCATGCAGTCATAACTTCCCTAAAAAGGAGCCAGAATCTTATACAATAGGTTATTGCGTAAACTGTCAGAGCCAGTGCTTCAAAGGGTGTGGAATCACTAACCCCAATGTTGTTCTGAAGCTTATCAGGATGTGAGTGAGGTGGCCAAGGACAAGACAGCAGGGTAAAGTCCACACTGAGCCAGCAACCACTTCCTTCTCTGACTGACATCATGCTCTTTGGAGGAACTCTTAACACCTTCCTTTATCCCGGTCCCCCCTTCCTTCCTCTCCAGCCCTCTCAGATCAGAAGATCAACATGTAAGGGGAAGTAGAGGAGAGCCGTATTAGGATATCATAAGCCTGTCCTGTGATCCCTGCCTGTCTCCTGTTACTGACGGGGTTAATAATTCACCAATATAGGAGGCTGGAGGCTTGATGTAGGATTGTGTCTATTCTATACAGTATATTTCTATCTGCAACATTCCAAACCATTTATGTCATTGAGTCAGCGGAATTGGTTGAGAGAATCTTGTAGTGTTTCCTAAAGGGATGGTCAAGGCCCTCTTGTATACATTTTTAAAGGCCATTATGGACAGAGATGACACTTTGAAAGGCTTCAGGTGAGTCACAGCTCAC
Organism: Oncorhynchus keta; assembly: GCF_023373465.1. Lineage (NCBI taxonomy): Eukaryota > Metazoa > Chordata > Actinopteri > Salmoniformes > Salmonidae > Oncorhynchus > Oncorhynchus keta. The sequence goes on along the minus strand of NC_068430.1, from coordinate 32,115,363 downwards.
CACCAACTGTGGTGAACTAACAGGTGACCAAGTGCAATGAATTCCTGTTTATCGTAGATGTACATATGTGAATGTGTTTCCTTTTGAGTTGACCGTAACATTTCAGTGAGACTAACTGTATTCCTGTTAGGGTGCATCTCAACCATCTTAGAGTGGATTCCTTTCCTTTATCTACACTAATAGGAAACAATTAGATGGATGACAAATGAATCCACCATATTGCTTTCATCCTGTTTTCAGACGTGTGGTGCTGAAGGAGAGAAGAGGGAGACTGACCATAAGAGTATGAGGGAGACACTAGATGGAGACAAGGTGGTCGAATGTCAAGATGTTCTATGCACCAAAGCACTCCTGGTGGTCTGTGGTTACATTCAACTAAACTAGTCAGACACTAGATTGGCAAGCTACAACAAACAGAAGTGGCAACATGGGTTAATGGTTGAGATTTGTGATTAGAAAGCAACAGCCTACTTCATGCTAGCATGGCCAGATAGATTACTGTAAATGTCTGCTTCCTGAATGCACAACCAAAAATGACCCTGGGTTTCATGGAAATGCACCCCACTTATTGAAGTGGTAGACCAACTACGGCAGGCTAGGGCTGCTTTCCTCTTCTTAAATATGCCCTTAACTCCCTTCACAAAATGTAAATGATTATGCTTATTGCTACTACTAGTCTTTTTAGAAACTCCCTCCAGCCTAACACCTATCCAATCCTCTCAGATCTTTGAGGGCAAGCCAGCAGGAGCGGGTTCAAGAATCGCAGTGCCCGTAGGTCTACTAGTAAAATCTATAAAGTAGCGTTTTTATACACTACTACAGCACATGCCTTTACTGGACAAACGTTGAAAGAGCTTTTGAATGTGTCCTAGAAGACTTTACATTTGAAGTAAAGGAAGTAAGTTCACCATTTAGAAAAATAGCCAATAATACACATGTAGGAAGTTAAATGTGCGCTAATGTGGGACTTGATTTTATTCTTTCAACATAACCCTGTGGATATGTGCTGACTGGAAGGGTTACATCCTGACTCTGGTAATTGTAGACTAGAGATGTGTTGAAGGGCATATTCATGTTTTCATTTTACGTTTTCTATATACACATACCAAAATGGTTAGCTTCATAAGGCTTGCAGTTCATTTGCAAATAACTTAAACACTACAGGAAACTAGATTCTACTTTCTCCATGTTTTATTTTTTGACTTGAATTTTAGGTGAGTGTAGGGAGTCAGCGGTTGTAAATACTAAGAAATACTGTGAATCTGACTGTACAGTAATCCTCCACACTTGAGTGCTGGGGAGAGTAACATTTGTCAGTAAATATTTCCATTAAACGTTGAACTATTTGTTGTGTATGTGAGTGACAGAACACCAACCTTGAAGGGGTAATAGGTTTTGGCTTCACTAGTTTCCTGTGACCTGTCTGGCCCTGGGAATACCACCAATACCACTACTGAAGATGTCCTCTAAAACACATCCTAATACACTAATACTCTGACATTGCATTTCTATAAGAGTTGACTTCTATGCATTTGGTCAGTAATATATCATGATTTATGACCGTGTATTTGCCTTCTAGTTTCACTATAGGCCCAGCTGATAAGCAACTGTTTATGTAAGGTCCTAAATATCATTACCATGAGGACTGGGGGTGGAAATGTACCTTGGTAACCTCAGTCAGTATGGTAAGAACTCATTACTGGACTCCTGTGGGGATATAGGAGCACGTGATTGCAGCTGAACACACAAAAGATAACAACCAAATTTATTTTCCAAAAAACAAAACCACAACTTAGAAAACATACAGAAAAGGTACACCTTTAAATTACACAGGCTCTTATAAACAAAATAAAATCTATCTATATTTACAACAGCAGGGGTGACAACAGGTGACAGTTCTCTTCTGGGTTTGTGTCATAATTAGATAAACATGTTTCTCTGATACAGTCTCTATACAGTGCCATCCCCTTGGCTCTGGGTTGAAGTTGTCCTTAACGTTATAGGCAAAGATGTAAAACTGACCGTAGATCAGTGGCCACTTCATCCTGCTCACCAAATGCTTTACAACAGTGTAACAGCAACTAACCACAGGCCTGCCTCAGTTATCAATACGATTACACCACAAATCTGACCTCTTCTGTCCAGTACATTGTGATGAAGGCTGTATCCCAACAGTCAAATGGATTCCTATTCTGTTTTTCTCCTCCATCTGCACTGATAACATGGGTTGAAAACCTTAATTTCACCTGTCCAGTTCTTTCAGGTCAGCGCAGATGGAGACGAAGCGGCATGAAGACTATTGAGATGGAGCACTGTTGTGTCAAGGCAAACTGCAGTACATGGACAGAGCAACAGCTGTGGTCAAGACAAGAGGCCAGGGTGTCAGAATACACAGACAAAGGGTTCAGGCCAACCTTTGCGTTCAATACCCACACACTCAAAGAAACACACATTTTACAGAACATTTGTATAACATTCTGTGACAAGTACATTGTAAACCCGCGTTCAAAATAAATTGATTGAAAGACATTATGCACACATCACATACAGCTTGCACACAACTAGAGAACAGAGAAGGATGAGATCAATCTAGAATAAGGGCTTGGAGGGAGATTCCTTAGACATTTCTCCTCATTACACTAGATGTCACTGCTGATCAACTACTATCGCAAGTGCAAAAACTGAAACACTGGGTGCATCCTGATAGTCTAAAGTGGCTTCCTTTACTCCACCTGCACTGATGTGAAAGAACTTGACAAGTGAAAGAAACTCTCGCACAAGGAATCCCCCATATTGCCTTGTCCTGTTTTGTTGTCAGTGCATATGAAGGAGAGGATATAAGGAGACAAGTTTATACTTTAGACTACTTTGGTGCAGCCTGAGTCTGTTTGGAAAGGAGATGAGGGTTCAGTGAAAGTGCATTCTGACAGAGTGCATCTCATTACCTATGCTATTAATGGGGGTTATTCAACCTCTGTCATCTGTAAATATTGGTAATAAAAAATGTTTTAAATAATCTTACTTTCTAGCGATCGGGATATTTCATGGTGCTGTGCCCATTCCAAACAGCAGAGGGCAGCACTCTCTTGTCAGAATCAAAATCTGATTTTTTTTTAACCTTTATTTTACTATGCAAGTCAGTTAAGAACAAATTCTTAATTTCAATGACGGCCTAGGAACAGTGAGTTAACTGCCTGTTCAGGGGCAGAAAGACAGATGTCGGCTCGGGGATTCGAACTTGCAACCTTTTCGGTTACTAGTCCAACGCTCTAACCACTAGGCTACCCTGCCGCCCCACGTCATTAGGGAGAGATCAGATGTTTCATACCCTGGCCCTAATATTTTTAAGGATATGGTCTAGAAATAATAGATGTGTGTTTAGGGGAAACATCTATGTCAATGCCTGTTGGTGACAGTAATGTACCCCAAGTCTAATCCCAACTCATTCCACATTGTGAATGTACCTTTATTACGAGCAACATGGACAGACCAATCTATGATTCATGACCAATGATCTTTTAGATTCAGCTGTCAGACACCTTTAACGTCGTAACAAACAACTGTCTCCTACTAACCCTAACATGTCATGGGCTCTGCTGACATGGTCATATCACATGGCTAAGATATAACCGTTGAACTCTGACACACTTGATGTGGACCAAGATCCCCTTCATCACACACACACACCTTTTCATTCAGTTGTCTACACATACACTCCTTTCTCTCTGTCCCTCCTTCCCTTCCTCTCAGCTAGTCAGTGAGGAGAAGTAGCTCTCCCTTACTCCTTTATCCCTATTATAACTCTCCCTCTCTCTCCCTTCCACTCAGTCAGTCAGTGACAACTAGCTCTCCCTTGCTCCTTTATCCCTATTAAAACTTTCCCTCTCTCTCCCTTCCACTCAGTCAGTCAGTGAGAACTAGCTCTCCCTTACTCCTTTATCCCTATTAAAACTCTCCCTCTCTCTCCCTTCCACTCAGTCAGTCAGTGAGGAGAACTAGCTCTCCCTTACTCCTCTATCCCTATTAAAAACTCTCCCTCTCTCTCTCCCTCCCACTCAGTCAGTCAGTGAGGAGAACTAGCTCTCCCTTACTCCTTTATCCCTATTAAAAACTCTCCCTCTCTCTCCCTCCCAGTCAGTCAGTCAGTGAGGAGAACTAGCTCTCCCTTACTCCTTTATCCCTATTAAAAACTCTCCCTTCCTCTCTCCCACTCAGTCAGTGAGGAGAACTAGCACTCCCTTACTCCTTTATCCCTATTAAAAACTCTCCCTTCCTCTCTCCCACTCAGTCAGTGAGGAGAACTAGCTCTCCCTTACTCCTGTATCCCTATTAAAAACTCTCCCTTCCTCTCTCCCACTCAGTCAGTGAGGAGAACTAGCTCTCCCTTACTCCTTTATCACTATTAAAAACTCTCCCTTCCTCTCTCCCACTCAGTCAGTGAGGAGAACTAGCTCTCCCTCACTCCTCTCTCCTCTGTCACTCTCCTCCCCCTCGCTGTACGGTGGTCTCTCCCTCTCTCTGTGGAGGGGAGTGGGTGTGATCTGCCCGTCAAGTCTGCGAGGAGGCGGAGCCTCCAACACTCGTGGCAGGTAGTGCTCCAATAGCGCGGGGTGGAATGGCACTGTCGGCATGGAGACCGTTCCACCGCCGCCTGGGTATTGGCCCTCGCCTGGGGCGTAGTGCAGCTTCTGCGGCTCTGATTGACTGGAAGACAGACAGAGACAGGACGTTGGTGCTGGAATGTACAACAATTCCCAAATCCTTGTCTAAATCTGAAAAGACTGGATAGGTGTTTGCCCTGAGGCATGGTTGTATGTAGGAGTCTACCACCATGTCTCAGGACATGTCCATACCCAGAGAAGAGGACTGGACTGAAGAGAACAAACCCCTCGAAGCTGCTGTTACTCAAGAGCAGTTTTACAGTCATAGTGAATAAAACTCTGCTCTATTGTTGTCTATGATAGAAGACATAACCAGCTGTAGGCCTGCATTTCTATTTAACCACAGTGGGTTTGTTTGTGTTCTTACAGAAGAAGCACGAGGGACTAGAGCAGAGTTTGTTTCGCTAAGAGCTCTGCATAAAATCAACTCAGGTTCTCTTCACTATCAGAGCCAATCTCTAACAGAACATCATCTCCAGTGTGTGTTACCTGTGTGTGTATGCCCCTCTCTGCTCCTGTCTCCTGCTCTTCATCATGGCTTTGTACTCGCCCACCCTGAGTCTCCGCCCCTCCACGATGCAGGTGCGTTTGGGGCGGGGCTTGTATTTGTAGTCGGGGTAACGCTCCAGGTGCTGTCGGCTCAGCCTGGCCTGCTCCTCATAGTAGGGCTGCTTCTCCTGGTTAGACATAGACTTCCATCTCGTTCCTGGAGGGAAGGAGGGACATAGACAAAACAGAGAGAGAGACAATGTCAGACTAAAGAATAGAGGGCTTTCTGTACAAGAATAGATAGGCTTTTCCTAGTTGGGAAAGGGGGGGGGCAGCATTGGAGTGGGTCGAGAGCTTCAATTTCCTCTGTGTCCAAATCACTAAGGACTTAAAATGTTCCACACACGTGCGCACAGTTGTGAAGAAAGCGAGGTTGAAAAGGTTTGGCATTGGCCCTCAAATCCTCAAAAAGTTCTACAGCTGCACCACTGCTTGGTATGGCAACAGCACCGCCCTCGATCGCTTGGCACTACAGAGGGTGGTGCGGACAGCCCAGTACATCACTGGGGTCAAGCTCCCTGCCATCCATGACCTTTATATCAGACGGTGTGAAAGGAATGCCCGGAAAATCATTAAAGACAGCAACCAACCAAGCCATAGACTGTTCTCTCTGCTTCTGCATGGCAAGCAGTACGGGTGCATATGGTCTGATACCAACAGGTTCCTGAACAGATTCTATGCCCAAGCCATAAATAAGACTGTAGCCGTTAGCTATTTACCAGTGAGTTGACCCTTGTAAGTTAGTTGGGAGGGAGGGAGGGATAGCATGAGTGTCTCCAGTGCTCCACAATGGAATGGAATGTGAGTGTTTGGTCACAGGAAAGGGGTGCGTGGCTGTAGCCAGACTACGGTTAGCAACTGCACATGGGGACAAAGATCATACTTCTTCGAGAAACGTCCTCTGGTCTGATGAAACAAAAATAGAACTGTTTGGCCATAATGACCATCGTTATGTTTGGAGGAAAAAGGGGGAGACATGCAAGCCGAAGAACACCATCCCAACCGTAAAGCATGGGGGTGGCAGCATCATGTTGTGGGGATGCTTTGCTGCAGGAGGGACTGGTGTACTTCACAAAATAGATGGTTTCATGAGGAAGAAAAATTAGGTGGATATATTAAGCGACATCAGTCAGGAAGTTAAAGCTTGATCGCAAATGGGTCTTCCAAATGGACATTGACCCCAGGCACACTTCCAAAGTTGTGGCAAAAAGGCTTAAGGACAACAAAGTCAAGGTATTGGAGTGGCCATCACAAAGCCCTGACCTCAATCCTATAGAATATTTGTGGGCAGAACTGAAAAAGCGTGTGTGAGCAAGGAGGCCTACAAACCTGACTCGGTTTCACCAGCTCTGTCATGAGGAATGGGCCAAAATTCACCCAACTTATTGTGGGAAGCTGGTGAAAGGCTACCTGAAACGTTTGACTCAAGTTAAACAATTTAAAGGCAATGATACCAAATATGAATTGAGTGTCTGTAAATTTCTGACCCACTGAGAATGTGATGAAATAAATCACTCTCTACTATTATTCTGACATTCTGACATTTCACATTCTTAAAATAAAGTGGTGATCCTAACTGACCTAAGACAGAGAATTTATGCTAGGATTAAATGTCAGGAATTGTGAAAAACTGAGTTTAAATGTATTTGGATAAGGTGTATGTAAACTTCTGACTTCAACTGTATCTACCTCCATCACTCCAGTATCCCTGCACATTGTAAATATAATGTTGGATACTGACCCTGTATATAGCTTCTTACTTTCTCCTGTTCTTCTCATTTCTAATTTGATTTCTCGTATGTTTTTTGTTCTACCTTCTGTTATTTTTAGTACTACAGTATTGTTGGGTTTAGAGCTGGCAAGAAAGCATTCCACTGCACTTGTGCTCGTGACATTAAGACTTGAAACTAGTTGGACACAGACTTCCAGAGAAAGGAGTTAGCTGAACTACGTTCGATGGGGAGGGAGGGGACGAGGAGAGGAGAGGAGAGGAGAGGAGAGGAGAGGGATAGCATGAGTGTCTCCAGTGCTCCACAATGGAATGGAATGTGAGTGTTTGGTCAGAGGAAAGAGGTGCGTGGCTGTATTTGTGTGTGTGTGTGGGCGGGGGGGTTCCTGTCACCGGGGGAAGCAGGTGGCAGATCGTGCCCTCGCTTGTCCCCTCTCTGCCAGGACTACAGGAGGTGACACACCCGGAATAGATACACACACACACACACAAACAATATTTATACAAAGACTATACACAAACACACAATTACAATGCTCATTGACTGACAGCATGTGTGTGTTTTGCATGTCAATTCAATTTCATACGACTCTATTAATCCCAATTAGTGCATGCTTTATGTCCCGTGTGTGTGTGTGTGTGTGTGTGTGTGTGTGTGTGTGTGTGTGTGTGTGTCCATGCTCACCCAGTATCTTGCTGATGGAGGAGTTGTGCATGTCAGGGAAGGCCTGTAGTATACGTCGCCTCTCGTCTTTGGCCCAGACCATGAAGGCGTTCATGGGCCTCTTGATGTGGACGGAGGAGGGGGGACTGCGAACCTCTGCAAACAACCCCACACCAGGAGCAGACAGGGGGCCTGCAGGAGGGGGACAGTCAGTGGCCAACAACAAATCTACTTTCCTTCAAGTTCACTTGTAAAAGAACAGGAAAGGTGAAAACAAATACTGGACAAGAAAACCTCCATGTTGCTTTCCCCTGCTCTGTGTTCAGATCAGTGTAGATAAAGGAAAGGAGAACACTAACCCTAAGCTCTAGACTTACTATGATGCTTGCCCTCTACCATCTAAACCACGTGTTATTTTTGATCAGGCAGTTTTGGAGGGCCTACCCTCAGAGTCACTGCTGTGGTGGTCCTCGTTGGTTTGGCGGGTTTGTCTGTTCTCTCCCCGGTCTTGGTGTGGCAGCCTGTCGCTGCGACCAGACTCCTTATGCTCCTACACAGAGACAGAGAGAGTAATACACACACCTGACAGACACAGGCCTACACCTGTACCCACATGGGTAGACAAATTTGAATGTTGTGGCCGTAAAAAGAGGTCTGAAGAGAGCATTTATCATTTTCTGTCTCTCTGTGTGTGTGTGTGTGTGTGTGTGTGTGTGTGTGTGTGTGTGTGTGTGTGTGTGTGTGTGTGTGTGTGTGTGTGTGTGTGTGTGTGTGTGTGTGTGTGTGTGTGTGTGTGTGTGTGTGTGTGTGTGTGTGTGTTGAACAGCACTTTCTGGCTGAGCAGGGAGAGGTTTCTCATGTCAGCCGGTGTTTGAAAGCAGGGGTGGAAACGAGAAAGCAGGAAATAGAGGGATGAGGAGGAGAGAATTGTGTTTTCAACCTGAGGGAAGGAAAGAGAGGATGGCGGAGGGGTGAAAGACATAAGGACTCTCCTCTATGATGGCACCAAATGCTCCACATGACATTGTCACTGCTGAAGAAAGGACTTGTCTTGGAGATTTTGGTGCCACTGTGGAGTCCATGAAAAGTCTACATTTGAAACACACATGGCCGAACATTGTATCTATGACTCTGGAGAGAAAAGGAGGAGGAGAGAGAGAAGGCGGAGAGGAGGGGAGCGGTGGACAAAGGAGAAAGGTGAGTCATCACCAGTGTTTATAAGAACACTGTTATGAGTTTACAGCAGCTGTTGTTCCTGCTTGAGGACATGGCTGAGACTTTCTCAGTGTGTGTGTGTGTGTGTGTGTGTGTGTGTGTGTAGCTGAGACATTCTCCAGTCTATAACAGCCACTGTGAGACCACGGATCCCTGTAACCCTAAACCTGGCCCTGAACCCACCCACGACCCTAAGCCTGCGTGTGTGACAGGAGAGAGTGACTTTAGACAATGGCTTACCATCCTGGCAGTGCAGTCTCTCTCTCGCTCCCTCTCTCTTCCGCCCGGCCCATGACTCCACAGCAGCTGCTGGGCATCGTGGATGGCCTGGGTCACCACATCCCCCTCTCCCAGGAAACCTGTGAGTGAGTGAGTGAGTGAGTGAGTGAGTGAGTGAGTGAAAAGAAGAAGAAAAATCAGGGAAAAATTGTCATTAACAGCTCAAATGGGCAGGGCACCGACAACAGGTTGCAAATGTCAATATAAAAGTGAGTCAAAGTATCGGAATACAACCTATTGCATCTGATAGGAAACGGGGATGGTAGCGCACAAGCCCTGAAGAACAGGTTCTCTCACCACACACACACACAGTCAGGGTGTTGACATGTCTGAAGCTGAGGAATGGCATGAGCGGAGGTAGGCGTGTGTGTGCGTATACATAAAGGCAGTTAATTAGGTACACCCATCTAGTACCGGCCCGTAACCCCTATTTGCCTCCAGAACAACCTGAATTATTCGGGGAGTGGATTCTAAAAGGTGTGACTTTCAAATATTGCTCAATTGGTGTCAAAAGACCTAAGGGGTGCCAGGAAAACATTCCCCACACCAATACACCACCAGCCTGTACAGTTGACACCAGGCAGGATGGGACCATGGACTCATGCTGCTTACGCCAAATCCTGACTCGGCCATCAGTATGATGCAACAGGAACGCAACAGGAACCAGGATTCGTAGACCAGGCAATGTTTTTTCACTCCTCAATTGTCCAGAGTTGGTGATCGCGTTCCCACTGGAGCCGCTTCTTCTTGTTTCTAGCTGATAGGAGTGGAACCCGGTGTGGTCGTCTGCTGCAATAGCCCATCCCGACAAGGACCGACAAGTTGTGCATTCTGAGATGCCGTTCTGCACACTACTGTTATACTGCACCATTATTTGTCTGTTTGTGGCCCGCCTGTTATCTTGCACGATTCTTGTCATTCTCTTTCGACCTCTCTCATCAACAAGCTGTTTTCGCCCACAGGACTGCCCATGACAGTGTGCTTTTTGTTTGTCACACCATTCTTGGTAAACCTTTTCGCGGGTGAAAAGCCCAGTAGGTCGACAGTTTAAGACACTGGAAATGGCGTGCCTTTCATCGACGATCATAACATACTCAGTTGCTTAGGTCACTCGGTTTGCCCATTCTAATGTTCAATCAAACAGTAACCGGATGCCTCGATGCCGGTTTGTCTACTTTATATGGCAAGTTACGGACTTGTGACTGTCTGTAGGAGTGAACCATGTGTAGCATTTTCATGTACCTAACAAACTGGCCGGCGTGTGTGTGTGCGCACTACCATTTTTAAAAGTTTGAGGTCACTTAGAAATGTCCTCATTGTTGAAAGAAAATTTAAAAAAAATGTCCATTAAAATAACATGAAATTGATCAGAAATAGTGTAGACATTGTTAATGTTGTAAATGACTGTTGTAGCTGGAAATGGCAGATTTTTTTATGGATAATCTACATAGGCGTACAGAGGCCCATTACCAGCAACCATCACTCCTGTGTTCCAATGGCAAGTTGTGTTAGCTAATCCAAGTTTATCATTTTAAAAGGCTAATTGATCATTAGAAAACCACTTTGTAATCATGTGCACACCTTAAAACTGTTGTTCTGATTAAAGAAGCAATACAACTGGCCTTCTTTAGACTAGTTGAGTATCTGGAGCATCAGCATGTGTGGGTTCAATTACAGGCTCAAAATGGCCAGAAACAAAGAACTTTCTTCTGAAACTTGTCAGTCTATTCTTGTTCTGAGAAATGAAGGCTATTCCATGTGAGAAATTGCCAAGAAACTGAAGATCTCATACAACGCTGTGTACTACTCCCTTCACAGAACAGCACAAAATAATGTTGTGATGATTGTTATTTTAAATGGACAAAAAATGTGTGCTTCTTTCAAAAAGAAGGACATTTCTAAGTGACCCCAAACTTTTGAATGTAGTGTATGTGTGTGTATACTGACCTAGGTTAAGTGCAGGCCGTGAAGGGCTGTCTCTATGGTTGTCCCTGGGTCTGTACCCACCCTGAAGAGTCAGCGAGCCCAGCTCAAAGATCTGCGGGCTGGGGCTCTTCCCCATGTCCATCCCCTTGGGCTTGGAGGTCAGATTCAGAGGCTGGCTGGCTTCCTAAGGGGATGAAAGACAAAAGAGTAGACAATTAGCGGTGTGTCAGCCCAACACAAAAAAAAACACATTCCGAATACACTGCTTAGTTCAGTCAATATAAACGCACACACAACTTCCAATTCTCATCAAAGTCACAAAAAAAAGAAAACACACCCATGTATGGGGTGTGTGTGTGTGTGTGTTAGGGTTATGAATGACAGATTTGGTGTGTCACAGCTTTCCTTTCACTGTAGTGTTTCTTTAGTCTAGCCTTTTTTTTGTCTGTGCTTTCTCTCTCCGGTCTTTCTTTTGTTTAGTGATTGTCTAGTGATTTACGTGATGCCCTTTTCCACTTGTGCAACAGTGCAGACAGAGCATGACTGCATTGTGCACGCAAAGGCACACACACACACAACTGTGAACAGGGTGTGGTGTATTTGTTCAGTTGTTCACTGTCCCAGATACCAGAAACATGCATTGTTCATTTGGAGTGCATTGTTTTGACAGCATTTTCAAAGATCTCCCAGCCTGTATCTGTAGTATTAAGAGAGATGGCTTCCTAGGTACATACATACCTCAGGCCTTTACCAAAAACATGACATGCTAATCAAAATACAAATATCCATGTACTATAGTGCTGTATTAGGCATGTAACCTGTGCAACGGTTGCAGCTGTAGGTGCAGTGCATTTGGAAAGTATTCAGACCCCTTCACTTTTTTCAAATGTTGTTACGTTACAGCCTTGTTCTAAAATTGATGAGGAAAAAAAAAATCTGAAAGAGTCTACACACAATACCCCATAATGACAAACCAAAAACAGTTTTGCAAACGCTTTGCTATAAGACTTGAAATTTAGTTCAGATTTCCATTGATCATCCATGAAATGTTTCTACAACGTGATTGGAGTCCACCTGTGGTAAATTTAATTGATTGGACACACACCTGTCTATATAAAATGTCCCACAGTTGACAGTGCATGCCAGAGCAAAATCCAAGCCATGAGGTCGAAGGAATTGTCTGTAGAGCTCCGAGACAAGATTGTGTCGAGGCAAAGATCTGGCGAAGGGTGCCAAAAAACATGTCTGCAGCATTGACGATCCTCAAGAACATAGGTGTCTCCAACATTCTTAGAAGTTTGGAACCACCGAGACTCCTCCTAGAGCTGGCCACCCGGTCAAACTGAGCAATTCGGGGTTTGGCGTAAGCAGCATGAGTCCATGGCCCCAAAGAGAGAGAAAACAATTATCTCAGGTCTGATGAAACCAAGATGGAACTCATTGGCCTGAATGCAAAGTGTCACGCCTGAATGAAACCTGGCACCATCCCTACGGTAAAGCATGGTGGCGGCAGCATCATGCTATGGGGATGTTTTTCAGCAGCAGGGACTGGGAGACTAGTCAGGATCAACGGAAAGATGAACGGAGCGAAGTAAAGAGAGATCATTGACGAAAACCTACTCCGGAGCGCTCAGGACCTCAGACTGGGATGAAGGTTCACCTAACAGCACAACGACCCTAAGCACACAGCCAAGACAACGTCAGAGTGGCTTGGGAACAAGTCTCTGAATGTCCTTGAGTGGCCCAGCCAGATCCCAGACTTGAACCCGATCGAACATCTTGACCTGAAAATAGCTGTGCAGCGACGCTCCCCATCCAACCTTACAGAGCTTGAGAGGATCTGCAGAGAACGGGAGAAACTCTCCAAATACAGGTGTGTCAAGCTTGTAGCGTCATACCCAAGAAGACTCAAGGCTCTAATCGCTGCCCAAAGGTGTTTTTAAATAGGAATATAATTCCTTTAACAGCGCTTCAACAATGTACTGAGTAAAGGGTCTGAATACCTATGTAAATGTGATATCCTTTTTTAATATTTATTACATTTGCAAAAAAAAATATTTTTAAAAACGTTTTTGCTTAGTCATTATGGGGTATTGTGTGTAGATTGATGAGGGGGAAAAAACTATTTAATCCATTTTATAATAAGGCCGTAAAGTAATAAAATGTAAAAGTCAAGATTCTGAATACTTTCCGAATGCAGTGTATAAAGCAGAGAAAACATTAACCTGTCTTTATTGACACCATTTTGGTTACTTTCCAATTCACCTTGTTTCATTCCATCTGGAAAAGGTCTTACTGTACAGTATAGTATAGTTTTAGTATAGTAATAGATGAAAAGCACTACCTGACGGAAGGTACCACTGGGCCTTTTCACAGGGGTGGAGTGAGAGTTCTGCAGCAGCTGCATGGGATAGTCCACTGCAAAATAAGAAGGGGGAGATGAAAGCTTCACAATCTCTGTCACAAGGGAACAGAATCAATAACATCTAGACATTATCTGTAATATCATCATGCCGACTCCACCACAGATTGAAGTGTATGAGCAGGGGAAAAGGGGGTTTGACGGAGGTTACTGACCACAATACAATCTGAAAGGGACTGCTGCTCCTTCTATAGCAACTTATACAGTACATAGCAACAATATAAACAAAACAGAGATGCTAAATTGACCATTGTTTTGTCATTTCAGATTGACATTGATGATACATTAAAAGTCTGCAGAGATCACTTGATGTCAGCATGTTACTTTTTTGTTTTCATAGTGTATGAGAGGATTGAGTGTTTATAATGAACCAGTGAGTAATCTAAACCATGTCACAGCCTACCAATGGGCCCCAATCTACCCTCCTTTTTTGGAAGCACTGCAGCTGGGCCTTGGAATTAATGGAGAGGGTGGCTGCCGTTTTACGGGAGCCATCCTAACCAATTGTGCTATTTGGTGTGTTTTCACATCATTTGCCACTTATTTTGTACATAATGTTGCTGCTAATGTCTCTTATGACTGAAATAAGCTTTGAGGATATCAGAACAGCGATTACTCACATCGAACTGGACGAAGATTTTATCTTTAATGAGTCCGACGCAAAGGATTTACAGCCTCTCCGAGACCAGGCCTAAATCGCCGTCATTCACGTGAAGAAAAGACGGAAATACAAGGGGCGGTGATCGGGGTGCCTTGTAAGAATTTGTCGGCGAGTGGGTAACCCGCCTTCACCATCCGTTCTATTGGCCAACGTGCAATCACTGGAGAATAAACTGGATGATCTCCGTTCGAGACTCTCTTAACAACGGGACATTAAAAATTATAATATCTTATGCTTCACCGAGTCGTGGCTGAACGACGACACGGATAATATACAGTTGGCTGGGTTTTGTGCATCGGCAGGACAGAACAGCTACGTCTGGTAAGATGAGGGGTGGGGGTCTCTTTGGCAATAACAGCTGGTGCGCAATGTCTAATATTAAGGAAGTCTCGAGGTATTGCTCGCCTGAGTACCTCATGATAAGCTGTAGACCACACTATCTACCAAGAAAGTTTATGTATTTTTTTCGTAGCCATCTATTTACCACCACAAACCGATGTTGGCACTAAGACCGCACTCAACGAGCTGTAGAAGGCCATAAGCAAACAAGAAAATGTTCATCCAGAAGAGGTGCTCCTAGTGGCCGGGGATTTTAATGCAGATAAACTTAAATCCGTTTGACCTAATTTCTACCAGAATGTCACATGTGCAACCTGAGAAAAAAAAGAAAGAAAAAAATAACTCTAGACCACCTTTACAAAGCTCTCCCTCGCCCTCCATTTGGCAAATCTGACTATAATTATATCCTCCTGAATCCTGCTTACAAGTAAAAACTTAGGCAGGAAGTACCAGTGACTCGCTCAATACGGAAGTGGTCAGATGACACGGATGCTACACTACAGGACTGGTTTGCTAGAACAGACTGCAATATGTTCCGGGATTCATCCAAAGCCACCTCAGTCACCGGCTTCATCAATAAGTGCATCGACGACGTTGTCCCCACAGTGACCATACGTACATATCCCAACCAGAAGCCATGGATTACAGGCAACATCCACACCGAGCAAAAAAGCTAGAGCGGGTGTGACTCACCTGGCTTGCAGGGGATTGGCTGCAGAGGCATGGTCATCTGGTTGTCGGCAGTGACAGGGAGTTGCTGGGTGTTGGGGTGGAAGGCTGGGATCATCACGTAGGGCATGTTAACCTGCTGAGACCAGGTCAGACAGAGGGCACAAGGTCAGTCCCACTCAGAGTTACCCCAAAGTTACTTCGAAATTCTGTTATGAAAATAGCATGTCATTTGTAGAGGTCTCGTCACCTGGATCTGTTGCTGAAGCAGGTTGATTTTGTGCTGCTGCTGGATCAACTGCTGCTGCTGTTTGGCAATCTGGAATTAACCACACAAAGCTTAGTCCAGGTACACTCCGGTTATGGTCAATGTTATGGTTTGGGGGTCAGAGTGTGTGAGTTGTGCCAGGGGTCAGAGGTCAGGATCACCTGTTCCTGCTGCTGTCTGGCCAGCTCCATCTGCTGCTGTTGTTTCTCCAGCAGCAAGGCAGCCATGTTCCTCTGCTCAGAGTGGGCTCCCAGCAGCTGCTCCCTCAGACCACCCAGCTGGTTAATCATCAATAACAACTGCAGCTCCTTCTCTGCCAGAGACTCTGGAGTGCCTGGGAAGGAAGGAGGAGAGAGAACAAGAAAGAGAAAGGAGTACAAACATGATTATACATAGAGACACAATTAGATATAGGAAGCAGACGGGCAGGCAAGCAGAGACTGACAGACAGGTGGAGAGACCGGAAGGACAAAGCACTGATGGGTGAGAGGTAAAAGGTCAAGGGTTAGGGGTAAAAGCTCACCTTTCAGGTGGTTGCCTCCCAGGGGGCTTTTGTCCAGAAATGTCTCCCTCCAGTCCACACTCAGAAGCTTCTCTATGGTGGGCATGACTGCCAACAGGAAACAGGACAAAGATGTGTTACTTCTTGTTGTTCAGCCACCATATTGTATGAACAACGGAATTAGATTATGTACGTGTGTGAATCAATGCAGTAGTTCAAATTTCAAGGTCTGCTACTTTGTAAGGATTCCAATAGAAAGGTACTTTGTGTACTTTCTCTTTAAAAATAAAAACAGCCAAGGGGAATTCAATGCAATTCTGTAGCCAATGAACAGGAGCACAAACATGAGCACACAGAGCTAAGGCCAACTCTTCTGGCCTTCTCAGAGTCTAAATGGGATGCATTGTAAAAAAAAAAGAACTCAACACCTTCACCTCTATCAATGTGCGGGAGAGATCTCTATAGAGCAAAGTGATGATCAGAAACAGATTACACTGGGGCGCAGACGAGGTGTATGTTTGCCATACCTTCGCTGACAGTGGGGTGCATGTGTCCCTCTGGTCGGTGGTTGTACCCCCTGCTGCCCCCCTTCATCCCAACAGGACTCTGTCTGAGAAGCTGTTCCTTACCAGGAGAGCCCTCCTACCAAGGGCAGGGGAAAACATTGTTAGAACACAATCATATAGCTAACAAACTGTAGCTCGCTTGTCTGTGATAAACATAGTACAACCAGATCTGCACAAGTGCCTATAGGCAAGGACTAGTGGGATTGGGAAGCAGACCTGGATAAACTTTTTTTTTAAAGATTGTTTAAACATGAAAAATATGGGATAAGTTTATTACTGAGGGTGAGCGGGAGAGGGGAGGAGTCAGCTGTCTAGACTCCGGTCGTTCCATTGGCTGATGTCCTGACCAATCACAGGCAGGAGAGGAGAGCTGCTCTGCCCTGGTATTGGCTCCTCCCCCTTCTCCTCCAGACTCCTCCAACTTCACACTGACGCCCACCATGCTGACATCACCGCTGGCATGGAGATGCAGCGCTGGGGGACTGGGCTCCACCATTCTGGGAGGAAAAGGGGGGGTGAAAATAGTGGTGTGAGGGGGTGGGGGCAGAAGAACCGTTCAGGTGAATAGATAGGCTTGCTCACATAGACTATTCCCCTCAGGAGACTGAAAAGATTTGTCATGGGTCTTCAGATCCTGAAAAAGTTCTACAGCTGCACCATCGAGTGTTGCGTCACTGCCTGGTATGGTAACTGCTCGGCCTCCGACCGCAAGGCACTACAGAGCGTAGTGCGTACGGCCCAGTACATCACTGGGACCAAGCTTCCTGCCATCCAGGACCTCTATACCAGGCGGTGTCAGAGGAAGGCCCTAAAAATTGTTAAAGACTCCAGCTACCCTACTCAGACTGTTCTCTCTTCTACTGCACCCACCGTAAGTGGTACCGGAGCCCCAAGTCTAGGTCCAAAAGGATCTTAACAGCTTCTACCCCCAAGCCATAAGACTCTGCAAATGGCTACTCAGACTATTTGCTTTGTCCCCCCCCCCTCTTTTATGCTGCTACTTCTACTCTCTGTTTATTATCTATGCATAGTCACTTTAACTCAACCTCCATGTACATATTACCTCAATTACCCTGACTAACCTGTGCCCCCACACATTGACTCTGTACCCGTACCGTACCCCCTGTATACAGCCTCACTGCTGTTATTTTACTGCTGCTCTTTAATTATTTGTTATTTTTACTTACTTATTTTTCTTAAAACTGCATTGTTGGTTAAGGGCTTGTAAGTAAGCATTTCACTGTAAGGACGACCCCTGTTTTATTCGGCCCTTGTGGCAAATAACATTTGATTTGACGTAGGGGGAAAGCAACGCAAATGGTGTTCTGCCCTCATGCCTCTAGCCTTACCAGAGTGACACATTTTTGATAGGGGATGCAGGATATTTTTGGGGGGCCTGATATACATATGTTTCTGCTTATAATTTCTGACAGTTTGGTAGGCTGTGTTAATCAACTTGTCTACAATTAGATAAATGTAGCTTCTCTTTTGTCATTATGTTGCCCGAGAAGACTAACGTTATATTAACACCTGCTCAACAGAATAATGTAATAGATCGATAGAAGGAAGGATTCAATCTAGTTGACATTGGTAAAGTTCGCAACCCGCGCATCACACACACACACACACACACACACACACACACACACACACACACACACACACACACACACACACACACACACACACACACACACACACACACACACACACACCACCTTTCTCTGTAATGTGACCATAAGCTTTCCAAGCGTGACCATCTCTGGGTCTCTGAGCTTTGGATGTGTGTGTGCGTGTATAGAAACCCCTGCTTTGCGTAGGGAACAAAGGACATACTGTGAATATGTCACACAAACACAAGTCAACTGTACCTTGAAAACCAAACTTCTAGTTTGGGAGACATTGTAGGTCTCAGGGAAAGTTAATCATCATGACAAGATGAAGACTCTGCACATCAAACACACACGAACAGAAAGAGACCGAGAGATGGAGAGAAAGAGTGAAAGAGAGAGATGGAGTGAAGGACAGGCTAAGAGAGCAGAGAGAGAGAGGATGAACCTTAATGAACTCTGAAATTAGCTGCGTTTTTCCCCACCTCCGCTGCAGGAGGAAAGAAAAGCACCTCCGCTGCAGGAGGAAAGAAAAGCACCTCCGCTGCAGGAGGAAAGAAAAGCACGCTAGACAGGAGAACAAAACAAACAGAACACACAGGGCGAAAAGTGCACATATATAGAAATAAAGGGAGAAAAAAGCCATTGTTAGACGGAGGGAACAAAGGAAGCCGGGACAATGGGCAAAAGACGGACAAAAGCCGCGGCCGCAGGAAACAGTGCAGATAACAATGCCAGCGGAATGTGCCGACCGACTCCGGGACCGGGGGAAAATGCAGAGCGCCACCATTCTGCCAAGCGCATAGTGATTAGAGTTCCTCCCCCCGTTCCCCCTCTCATATTCTGTCTCTAACAAAGCCACCTGCCTTCCAGAGGCCACGGCTCTAAACCTGTGTGTGAGTGCTATAGTGAGTGAGTGAGATATGAACCAATCCATTCACCAAAACCTTTTAAATAATATGGGGGGGTTCTGAAGATTACCAGTCCCAGGGTGTGTATCTGAGGGGGTGGAGATGAACTGTGTCTTCCGTATTTAACCCAACCCCTCTGAATCAGGGGGGTGCCTTAATCGACATCATGGGAGCAGTTGCTGTTGGGGGTTACTGGGCAGAATGACAGATTTTTCCACCTTGCTGACTCAGAGTCGAACCAGCGACCTTTCGGTTACTGGCCAAACCCCCTTAACCACTAGGTTATAGAGGATGGGCAAACATGCAACAACCTTCAGAATCCACTCAAATCCCTTTCCTCTACACACCTCAAGCTTTTCTTGTTCACCTCAAACACTCTGTTCATTTTACTGTTCCTATGTTTAAGGAGTGATGAGGTTTCCCTGTGGGGGTGTTGGTGGCATTCAGCATCCTGCTGTGGAGCACAGGAAGTTATTCCTGGACTTCTTAACAGCATTCTCATCAGCGTTCCAAAGTGGTTGGCTTATAGAGCTAACACATGTGGCTTTAGACTGTCACCCGTGTGTGTGTGTGTGTGTGTGTGTGTGCGTGCGTGCGTGCGTGCGTGCGTGCGTGTGTGCGTGTGTGCGTGTGTGCACACGAGAGAGTGTCTCGCCGCTCTGCCTGTGTGTCCAACACAAAGGCATGCCCAGAATCTGAGTCACAGACCTGCTGACAGCCAGGTATGCATTAAGGTGTGTGTGTTTTCTGAGTTTGGGGTCCAACACATCTAATCTTAGAGTTAAACAATGCCGTCGCGTCACAGCTCAGACAATGCTAGGGCTCGTCTCACCTCAGCCCTCCACAGCTTATCAGTGCTCTCCACAAAAATCTAAGGTACATGTACACCTTCCATGTTTATAACAAACTGCATCCATGCGGAACTTGTGGATTTGTGAATTGCAAAGTGTGATTTGAATAAGTTGAATATCAACACTTACACAGTTTAGCATATGTTATAGCGGGTGCAGCAAAATGAGTATGTTACTACCTCTGAAAAATGAAGTAAACATTTAAAAAACAAGTACACAAATAATAATAATCCATTATAAAAATAATAACTCAGGAATGTCAGGAAGAATACAGTTAACCACCCAAATAACACTATCAGTTATCCAAATGCAATCTATGCGTATATACACCCAAAATACACTGCTCAAAAATATAAAGGGAACACTTAAACACCACAATGTAACTCCAAGTCAATCACACTTCTGTGAAATCAAACTGTCCACTTAGGAAGCAACACTGATTGACAATACATTTCACATGTTGTTGTGCAAATGGAATAGACAACAGGTGGAAATTATAGGCAATTAGCAAGACACCCCCAATATGCTCTGCTTCCTGGCTGATGTTTTGGTCACTTTTGAATGCTGGCAGTGCTTTCACTCAAGTGGTAGCATGAGACGGAGTCTACAACCCAGACAAGTGGCTCAGGTAGTGCAGCTCATCCAGGATGGCACATCCATGCGAGATGTGGCAATAAGGTTTGCTGTGTCTGTCAGCGTAGTGTCCAGAGCATGGAGGCGCTACCAGGAGACAGGCCAGTACATCAGGAGACGTGGAGGAGGCCTTTGGAGGGCAACAACCCAGCAGCAGGACCGCTACCTCCGCCTTTGTGCAAGGAGGAGCAGGAGGAGCACTGCTAGAGCCCTGCAAAATGACCTCCAGCAGGCCACAAATGTGCATGTGTCTGCTCGAACGGTCAGAAACAGACTCCATGAGGGTGGTATGAGGGCCCGACGTCCACAGGTGGGGGTTGTGCTTACAGTCCAACACCGTGCAGGACGTTTGGCATTTGCCAGAGAACACCAAGATTGACAAATTCGCCACTGGCGCCCTGTGCTCTTCACAGATGAAAGCAGGTTCACACTGAGCACATGTGACAGATGTGACAGAGTCTGGAGACGCCTTGGAGAACGTTCTGATGCCTGCAACATCCTCCAGCATGACCGGTTTGGCGGTGGGTCAGTCATGGTGTGGGGTGGCATTTCTTTGGGGGGGCCGCACAGCCCTCCATGTGCTCGCCAGAGGTAGCCTGACTGCCATTAGGTACCGAGATGAGATCCTCAGACCCCTTGTGAGACCATATGCTGGTGTGGTTGGCCCTGGGTTCCTCCTAATGCAAGATAATGCTAGACCTCACGTGGCTGGAGTGTGTCAGCAGTTCCTGCAAGAGGAAGGCATTGATGCTATGGACTGGCCCGCCCGTTCCCCAGACCTGAATCCAATTGAGCACATCTGGGACATCATGTCTCGCTCCATCCACCAACGCCACGTTGCACCACAGACTGTCCAGGAGTTGGCAGAGGTCATACAGGCACGTGGAGGCCACACACACTACTGAGCCTCATTTTGACTTGTTTTATGGACATCACATCAAAGTTGGATCAGCCTGTAGTGTGGTTTTCCACTTTAATTTTGAGTGTGACTCCAAATCCAGAACTTCACGGGTTGATACATTTGATTTCCATTGATAATTTGTGGGATTTTGTCGTCAGCACATTCAACTATGTAAAGAAAAAAGTATTTAATAATAATATTTCATTCATTCAGATCTAGGATGTGTTATTTTAGTTTTGTCTTTATTTTTTGAGCAGTGTATATACTAAGAATGATATGTACAGCAGTAGATACTCTCCAGATAAAAGCTGTTTTTCCAGTCTTTTGGCTTTAATGCGCCTGTACTGTCTCTTTCTGCTAGATGGTCGTAGAGTGAACAGACCGCGACTCGGGTGGCAGAGGTCCTTGATGATCTGTTGGCCTTCCTTTGACACAGTGCTGGAAGTGTCCTGGATGTAAAGCAGCATGCTCCTTCCTGGTGACCGCACCACCCTCTGGAGAGCCATTCAGTTTAGGGTGGAGCACTTCTATAGAAGTTTGTCAGGGTCTTAGTGGCCATGCCAAATTTCTTTAGCCGCCTGAGGTTGTAGAGGTGCTTATGCACCTTCTTCCCCATGGTGTCGGTGTGGTGGGACCATTTCAGGTCCTCCCTCCTCGGTCTCTGGTTGCCCACAATCAGCTCCTTTGTTGTTTTTTTTACGTTATTAAGGGAGAGGTTATTTTCCTGGCACCTCTTCTCCAGTGCTCTAACCTCTTCCCTGTAAGCAGTCGTCAGCAAACTTGATGATTGAGTTGGAGTTGTGCGTAGCCATGCAGTCATGGGAGTACAGGAAATGCAAACAGAGAGTACTGGAGGGGGCTGAGCACACATCCC
This sequence comes from Oncorhynchus keta, assembly GCF_023373465.1. Taxonomy (NCBI): domain Eukaryota; kingdom Metazoa; phylum Chordata; class Actinopteri; order Salmoniformes; family Salmonidae; genus Oncorhynchus; species Oncorhynchus keta. The sequence continues at coordinate 32,093,133 of NC_068430.1, read as the reverse complement.
TGGGGGGCCTCACATTTTGAGGATCAGCGTGGCAGAGGTGTTGTTTCCTATCCATACACCCACCTGGGGTCGGCCCGTGAGGAAGTCAAAGACCCAGTTGCACAGGGTGGGGTTCATACCCAGGGCCCTGAGCTTAGTGACAAGCTTGCTGGGCACTATGGTGCTGAAAGCAGAGCTGTAGTCGATGAACAGCATTCTCACATAGGTAGTCCTGTTGTCCTGGTGGGATAGGACGATGTGCAGTGCAACAGCGATTTCAAATTGTAGTTGGCCTAGTGTGTCTGGCAAGATGGAGGTGATTTCATCATTCACCAGCCTCTCAAAGCGCTTCGTGATGACAGAGGTGTGCCACAGGGCAATAGTCATTTAGTTCATTTACCTTAGCTTGCATGGACATCTTGAAGCAAGTAAATATGCAATAGGCTGAGTATGCAATAGGATTACAGAGTAGTGTCTGATAGTGACCTAATAGACTACTCTAGGCTAGTTTAACATGCTTCTCTTTATGAGACTATGCAGATCAAAACTGTGACACACATTCAAATTAGTATTATAGGGCACAGCAGTTGAGCTGATGCGTTCTCTGGCTTGATGAATCACGCTTCACCATCTGCCAGTCCGACTGACGAATTTGGGTTTGGCGGATGCCAGAAGAATGCTACCTGCCCGAAAGCATAGTGCCAACTGTGACAACTGTAAAGTTTAGTGGAGGAGGAATAATTGTCTGGGGCTGTTTTTCATGGTTAGTTCCAGTGATAGGAAATCTTAATGCTGCAGCATACAATGAAATTCTAGATGAGTCTGTTCTAGATGAGTTTGGGGAAGGCCCTTTCCTGTTGCAGCATGACAATGCCCCCATGCACAAATTGAGGTCCATACAGAAATGGTTTGTTGAGATCGTTGTGGAAGAATCTGACTGGCCTTCAGAGCTCTGACCTCAACCCCAACAAACACCTTTGGGATGAATTGGAACGTCAACTGCGAGCCACGCCTAATCATCCAACATAGGTGCACGACCTCACGAATGCTTGTGGCTAAATGGAAGCAAGTCCCTGCAGCAATGTTCCAACATTTAGTGGAAAGCCTTCCCAGAAGAGTGGAGGCTGTTATACCAGCAAAGGGGGGATCAACTCCATATTAATTCCCATAATTTTGGAATGAGATGTTTAACGAGCAAGTGTCCATATACTTTTGGTCATGTAGTGTAGATGTAAACTCAGCAGAAAAAGAAGCACCCCCTCATGTCAACTGTGTTTATTTTCAGCAAATGTAACATGTGTAAATATTTGTATGAACATAATAAGATTCAACAACTGAGAGAAAAACTGAACGAGTTCCACAGACATGTGACTAACAGAAATTGAATAATGTGTCCCTGAAAAAGGGGGTCAATATCAAAAGTAACAGTCAGTATCTGGTGTGGCCACCAGCTGCATTAAGTACTGCAGTGCATCTCCTCCTCATGGACTGCACCAGATTTGACAGTTCTTGTGGTGAGATGTTACCCCACTCTTCCACCAAGGCACCTGCAAATTCCCGGACATTTCTGGAGGGAATGGGTCTAGCCCTCACAATCTGATCAAACAGGTCCCGGACGTGCTCAATGGGATTGAGATCCGGGCTCTTCGCTGGCCATGGCAGAACACTGACATTCCTGTCTTGCAGGAAATCACGCACAGGACGAGCAGTATGGCTGGTGGCATTGTCATGCTGGAGGGTCATGTCAGGATGAGCCTGCAGAAAGGGTACCACATGAGGGAGGAAGATGTCTTCCCTGTAACGCACAGCGTTGAGACGCCTGCAATGAAAACAAGCTCAGTCCGATGATGCTGTGCCACACCGCCCCAGACAATGACGGACCCTCTACCTCCAAGTCGATCCCGTTCCAGAGTACAGGCCTCGGCGTAACGCTCATTCCTTCGACGATAAACGCAAATCTGACCATCACCCCTGGTGAGACAAAACCGCGACTCGCCAGAGAAGAGCACTTTTTGCCAGTCTTGTCTGGTCCACCGACGGTGGATTTGTGCCCATAGGCGACGTTGTTGCCGGTAATGTCTGGTGAGAACCTGCCTTTACAACAGGCCTACAAGCCCTCAGTCCAGCCTCACTCAGCCTATTGCAGACAGTCTGAGCACTGATGGAGGGATTGTGCGTTCCTGGTGTAACTCGGGCAGTTGTTGTTGCCATCCTGTACCTGTCCCGCAGATGTGATGTTCAGATGTACCGATCCTGTGCAGGTGTTGTTACCTGTGGTCTGCCACTGCGAGGACTATCAGCTGTATGTCCGGTCTCCCTTAAGTGTCTCACAGTACAGACATTGCAATTTATTGCCCTGGTCACATCTGCAGTCCTCATGCCTCCTTGTGGCATGCCTAAGGCACGTTCACACAGATGAGCAGGGACCCTGGGCATCTTTCTTTTGGTGTTTTTCAGAGTCAGTAGAACGGCCTCTTTAGTGTCCTAAGTTTGTGTGACGTTAATTGCCCACCGTCTGTAAGCTGTTAGTGTCTTAACAACCGTTCCACAGGTGCATGTTCATTAATAGTTTATGGTTCATTGAACAAGCAGGGGAAACAGAGTTGAAACCCTTTACAAAGAAGATCTGTGAAGTTATTTGGATTTTACAGATCATCTTTGAAAGACAGGGTCCTGAAAAAGGGACATGTATTTATGAGCCTCACCACAGTCCTATATGTAAGACTCCTGGTGAATATAGCTGCTTGGGACTCTGTCATGACACCATGCATTTATCAGGAGCATTTAAAAACGATTTTATTGAAGTGGGACTGGAAAACTGTATTGCACGAAAACAGTTTGCACTAATCGACAGTTCAAATGGAATGGAAACTCGGAGACAGGTGAAAGCAAGTTCCAATACATTGCCTTCACCAATCCAGTCAAGTTCAGTTATTACATCTAAGAAAGGAGGGAGGCAGGATAAGAGCAGAGATAAGATTAGCACTGAGTCTTGAGCTCCGACACCTCTGAAATCATACACTTCCCACGACACACTAAACAGCAGACAAAAGCTTCAGTTAAACAACATGTTGTAACATGCAAACCCAACATCTCACCCCGGGGCATCTGCAATGCCAATGTTATCTGTTGTTCTCCCTCTCTCTCTCTCAATTCAATTGAAGGGCTTTATTGGCATGGGAAGCATGTTAACATTGCCAAAGCAAGTTAAGTAGATAAACAAAAGTGAACAATAAAAATTAACATCACACTCACAGAAGTTCAAAAGAATAAAGACATTTCAAATGTCATTATGTGTGTGTGTGTGTGTGTGTGTGTGTGTGTGTGTGTGTGTATGTATATATATATATATATATGTATATATATATATATTTATTTAGTATATATATATATTATTTAGTTGTAATGATGCAAATAGTGAAAGTACAAAAGGGAAAATAAATACACATCCCTCCCTCCCTGACAGGAGCAGTTAGTGCTGGGAAAACTGTCTATTGTTTTCCAAACATGGCCTGAAGGGGACTAGTAGAGGGAGAGAGACAGAGACGGAGTTGAGCAAGGAGTTCCATTCCTGCACACGGCGGCTGATCAAGTGACTGAATTATTTTATTAAACAAATAAAAAAACTGCCATTGAACTCTGAGACTGACAAATGTAAAGACAGAAGCTCTGCATGGACTCCTTGGGGCAGAGAAAGAGAGAGAAACAGACAGAACTGACAAGTCTTTAAAAAGTTTGTTTAATGTTGTGTTACGGTGCCACGAGCCATTATAAACCTATGGCTGGATTCAATCAATCCTGCTTTAGGAATGTTTAAATACTCTGGCAAAGTTAGCATGTAGACATGCAGTTGTTCGCCAGCCGAGACTGGTTGATTCCCTTAAACTCTGAGGGCTGGTATAGTAGCAGGTGAGGCTGGCGATGGCAACATTAAAGCCTGATTGGTGGCTGGGACAGAACCCTTGTAAAGTAGCAGGTGCACTATAGTACAGGTTCAGACACTTAGTGGGACTGTAGTACCATGGTCCTCCCTGGGGGAATGAAGTTAGATGCCCTGTGGAACCCCACTGCAGCCATTCCCTCTGCCTAATGTTTAATGACACTTTATTAAACAGTCCCATCTCAGCTGGTATTACTGTTAACATGGTAATAAGTACACAAATGGAAATAACTACATTCTACATTGTGGTGCTGGTTTGACTGAATCCACAAACAAACCAAAGAGGAAGGTAATTGTTTAAGTCGCTGTCCAGTGAAATTCTCACTTTTAAAAGTTCGTAGTCTGTTGACTGTTGAAATTATTTAGTTGAATCCTATACTCGTAAGTGGCCAAAACGACAATTGGAGAAAAAAAAAAACTTGAAAAGCCCCACCTCAAACTTGTAACTCAAACACAAGGTTTAAAAAAAAATGCTTGCCATTTCCTGAGGATGATGAGCTGGCCAATCAGCCATCTACTTATACAGTACACCCACACCATTCTGTTGTTGGAGTACACCCACACCATTCTGTTGTTGGGGTACACCCACACCATTCTGTTGTTGGAGTACACCCACACCATTCTGTTGTTGGGGTACACCCACACCATTCTGTTGTTGGGGTACACCCACACCATTCTGTTGTTGGGGTACACCCACACCATTCTGTTGTTGGAGTACACCCACACCATTCTGTTGTTGGGGTACACCCACACCATTCTGTTGTTGGGGTACACCCACACCATTCTGTTGTTGGGGTACACCCACACCATTCTGTTGTTGGGGTACACCCACACCATTCTGTTGTTGGGGTACACCCACACCATTCTGTTGTTGGGGTACACCCACACCATTCTGTTGTTGGGGTACACCCACACCATTCCAACATAGACAAGCTGTTTAACATACTTAATTACAATTTTTTGGAAGGAAAACTATTTAACTCATATTGTAATTCATTATACATGTCATATTTCATAGAACACTGGACTGTTACTTGAATTGAAAATATTTACCATGAAATGTCTACATTTCTATACCAGCTAAATTATGCAGTACAACAAATCATTAACTTGTGATAACACAAGCAAGTTTTTAATCCTTAAGAGTCTATTGACACACCCTTGCATCAATCTAAGTAACATAATAAAAACAACCCCATCAAAATCCATCAGTTCAAGCTAGAGATATCAGTTGTTTTGCGTGGGCTGAGTCTCAATCCACTGAATCTGCCCATGTCGGCCTTCCACATCTGTGAGAAGGTGTCCGAGCTACAGCAGTGTTTGTCAGACCATGAGACGTCACGAAAATCTTCCCATAATATTTTGTAGGTCAAACTGTTTTTCTGAGAAGGCGGAGACTCACACGAACACGATGGTGTTCTCTGTTTTGCTCTGCGACCCCCACCAGGGTCATGGAGCTCCTCAATGTAAGAGGTACAAAACACATGGAAGTATGGAGGTAGTTGTGTGCCCCCCCCCAAAAATGGGGTTGAATATGTAAAGAATATATATATATATATATATATATATATTTCCTGAGCTTTCTTATAGGGTAGCAGGGTTGCCTAGTGGTTAGAGCGTTGTACTAGTAACCGGAAGGTTGCAAGTTCAAACCCCCGAGCTGACAAGGTCCAAATCTGTCGTTCTGCCCCTGAACAGGCAGTTAACCCACTGTTCCTGGGCGTCATTGAAAATAAGAATTTGTTCTTCACTGACTTGCCTGGTAAAATAAAATAAATAAATAAAATAAATATATCCTAGGTATAGGACAAACACTTCAAACCCTTCCCCTCTTTCAGAGTTAATGACAACTATGGAAAAGAAGCATTCCGTCTCTCCTCATTCAGGACCCCGTCAGAGAGAGAAACAGAGAGCAAGGTACAGTAAGGGAGAGGTACCTCTTCGGTGCGGTGAGTGTGGAGGTCCCCAGACCCAGAGGACCCCTCCACAGTAGAGCACTGGTGATGCTGTAACATGTCATGTTCTCTTCAGTCACACACAGGACAGCCGTCTAACACACTCCCTCTCCCTCTTTCAGGACAGCCGTCTAACACACTCGCTTTCAGGACAGCCGTCTAACACACTCCCTCTCCCGCTTTCAGGACAGCCGTCTAACACACTCCCTCTCCCTCTTTCAGGACAGCCGTCTAACACACTCCCTCTCCCTCTTTCAGGACAGCCGTCTAACACACTCCCTCTCCCTCTTTCAGGACAGCACAGCCCAAAGCCACTCTGCAGTCTCAACTCTGTGACATCTCTTTTTCTATGTTCCTTTCAACTCTTTCTCTCTAGCACCCTCCCAGTCTCTCTATCTCCCTCTATCCCGCCTCCCGTTATTGTTACAAAGAGCCTCTTTTTTGGCATCTTTGAGCCAAACAATCCACTAATTTGCATAATATGTTTTGCAACCGGTGAGCCTATCTAGAACATTAACATGTGATAATCAAATAGTTGGACCCACAGGTGTGATCCAGGTGTGTGATACCGCGCTGGGATGTCCAGGAGCACCTAACAATGTCACCTTTATGCACTAAGTGTGTTTCCTGGCCACCTGCCTGAAAAGGAGACACCACAGAAGAAGGAAAAATCACACATTCAAATAAAGCACAGGAGCTGGACTAGAAACAACATGTCAGGGAAAATAAAGGCATATGTGCTTCCTGCTCCCAAGCATGATTTTCATTGATCTGGTGATCAGTGTGTGATTGTCGAGTCAGAGAGTTTAGGAAGAAGATATGTTTAATAGTTATATAAAGGTCACGATCGGCAGCAGCAAAGAGCAGGCGGACAGACATTCACTCGCCTTTCATTGGTGAAACAACATATTCCCTCTGCTTCTCTTCAGCCCACACAATGCACCTATGGATTCAACCCTGGTCCTGGGTACCCACTGTGGATGCTGGATCTCACTGAAGACCGCCAGCAATTAGGATCTGCCGTGTTTTAAAGGCCACCAATTAACTTTGAATCCCTCATTTTAGAGATTCTCTCCCCAAAATACACACAGACAAATGCCATCTCTAAGAATATTTACCAATAATATTGATAATAGTTTATCGTGGGCTAATTAACTGAGTTGAGATGAAAACCTGGATCCACAGTGGGTTCCCAGGACCATGTCCCTCTCTCAGTCTCCCCTGAATCATAGACAGCCTCACACCCAGACCATGTGTCAGGTATTTAGTATACTAAGCCTTGCAGTGAGAGAACAACGTCAACACATCCATTTGTCTGACATGATGAGGCCGACATGCAGCGGCTGCTGTGTGAGTGTCTATATTTGACATGAGATTTTAGAGGCAAGACGACAGAAACTAAATGTAATACAGGTGTTGTGGATGTCATGGATGGTTCTCTAAGTGTTATTCCGGCATACAATGTTTCTCTCTCTCACACGCACACTCTTGCTTTCCTTCTTTGAATGGGTAGGGCCTGAAGCAGGTTTATTGTGTTGTGTTGCTGACTGCGTCTCATTAGGAACTGAGCTCTCAGGGCCACACACACAAAAGCTTCCCTTCCCTCGCTCTCCTCTTCCTCTCTGTTTTTCTGTTCTTTTGGCCTTTTGATGTCAAGAGTGCCAATCCCAGGGGGCTCCACTCTGGCCACAGAATACGCTCACACAACAGACTCATTCACTTTCACACACACACACACACACACACACACACACACACACACACACACACACACACACACACACACACACACACACACACACACACACACACACACACACACACACACACACACACACACACACACACACACACACACACACGATGAGAGTTGTAAAAGCATGATAAGGGCAGAGGAGAGGTAGTCGAGGTTGAATCAGTTTCGTGTTTCTCTGTGGTTGATAGCCAGATCTCACCACACAAAGACCAGCGTTGAGAGCTCCAGGATACACTGATAATAAACACTCTTTTCCCTCAGCTTTTTCCGTGTGGAGCATAGGGACAGCCCCAAGGACTCCCCCTCTGTCTTACCACACACGACTAATTCAAATAACTTAGTAGATTACCCTTGACTTTTCAACATCTAAAACTTAAAACAGATTCTGTTACCACCGTCACATGTTCACTTAGTTATTTATCTAAACCTATAGTTTAAGGGCTCGACTCTCCTTCTGTTCTCTCTGTGTCCTCTCCTTCTCCCTGTGTCCTCTCTCTCTGCATTCCCTGTGTCCTCTCTCTCTCTGCATTCCCTGTGTCCTCTCTCTCTCTGCATTCCCTGTGTCCTCTCTCTCTCTGCATTCCCTGTGTCCTCTCTCTCTCTGCGTTCCCTGTGTCCTCTCTCTCTCTGCGTTCCGTGTCCTCTCTCTCTCTCTCTCTCTCTGAGGAGGCTTTCTAAATAAGACATAAATAGGCTGATGACACAACTGCACTTTTCACAAAAAGAGAGAAAGGAGAGAAAAGAAAGAGAAGAGAAAGGAACTCTGCTCTGGTGCAGTGGCTCCTTTCTTCTGCTTTTCAGAAACGCAGGTTAAAAAGCAGCCTTTTCAACCCTCTCTCATCCCTCTCTCTCTCGCTCTGTCATCTCTCTCCAACTTAGGAACAGGCAATGTATTGTGGTGGATAGCGGAAGGGTACTGTGGTATTTATCAGAAAAGAGAGGAGGGGGGGGGAGGACAAAACATACTCCCCAATAAAGAGAAAGAACAAGAGAAGGGGAAGAAAGGATGTGTATGAAGGGCCCCTTTCGCAGAAAGCCCCCCGTTGCCCCCTCCTCCCTCAAAAGGGGCAGGGACACACAATGTGCTGTTTCCTTTAGCCCCGACACACTTTATATCCTAGCCCCATTCAGGACGACTACTTTAGGGCACCCATGTGTGCACAGAGCATATGTGGCTGAGAGAGAGGATGTGTGTATGTGTGTGTGTGTGTGTCCATATAGATCCCTGTTTGCTGAGGGCCTTATAGACTGACAGGCCATGGCTCTAAGGCGTTGCCATGGAGATGTCTTTGTGCAGTAAGTTGCACAACAGGTGATTCTAAAGAAGGCTAGCTGAGCTAGTCTCAGTATTGAGAACTGCGGGAGGTGAGGTGAGTGAGTGAGTGAGTGAGTGAGTGAGTGAGTGAGTGAGTGAGTGAGTGAGTGAGTGAGTGAGTGAGTGAGTGAGTGAGTGAGTGAGTGAGTGAGTGAGTGAGTGAGATTATACGAGGTGTTAGCCGTTTTAGGATCTAGCTTGGCCCAGAGTTCTTAACTAGCTCCTTTATACACAGATCATGTCTAAAATCGCTTGGGTTTACCGGGCCACACTGCTTTACACACATGTATCTAACCTCACCGAAAGAGAGGGTGTGTGTGCATACGCATCAGAGATTATCATATCTTCAACTCCAAGAGTGTAAAACCCCCCATATCACATTTAGTATTGCGAAATCTACTATAAAAGGGAGAAAGAGCGATTGAGAGAGAGAGAGATACAAAACTGGTTCTTCTCCTTGGACTGGATAAACTTGGCTGAGCCAAAGCCAGCCATACGCATATACTGTCGTACATGTCAGAAAGATACCGACATAAATTACATTAAACAAACATCAAAGCCTATGCAGTCAGAGAGCAACTTAAGAAACAAGACAAGGTCATAGGCTATGGATTGACAACAAGGAACCCAATTAACCAATCAATCATCCAATTCTTTAAAGGGGTGTGCACAGATAAAGATGGTTTAAGAATCAACACTCTTATGGAATCTTAGGGCTAAAAGTCTGTTTTCAACACATGATGAGATAAGGGTTCTTTTTTGCTTTGTCTAAGATGGAATGAAGGGTAATTCATTTTGATAAAGGGGGCTGCAGGTAACCTAGTGGTTAGAGCGTTGGACTAGTAACCGAAAGGTTGCAAGATCGAATCCCTGAGCTGACAAGGTAAAATCTGTTGTTCTGCCCCTAGGCCGTCACTGAAAAGAAGAATTTGTTCTTAACTGACTTGCCTAGATTAAAGATTATTTTTTAAAAGTTCTGCTCTGATCAAGTTTTTATTTAGAGTCTAATCTATAGCCTAAAATAGCCTGTTTTCTGGATTTATAATATACTCTTTTGCACTGCTTATCAGTTGAACAAACTTTGTAATTGGTGAAATGGTCTTGGACAGATTTACAGTAACAATACATTATTATTTTTCAGATGTGTTTCCTGGTATTTTACATGCTGTCCAAATCCATATTTAAATAGAGGTGTGATAGCTATGATGGATAAAGATAGGCTATGAATCACTTGTAGCTTACCAGCTACATTTACACTCTAAGAAATACTCTACAGTGTGACATTTTCTGTCTGTTAATGTAGAACAGGGGTAGGCAATGCTGTTCCTGGAGTACCGGGTACTGCAACATTCTCCAACTAGGCACCACAGCAGACCAACTGAGCTAATTTATCAGTTCAGTTATTGACAACAAAAAAATGAACATACCTGGTCTTCTAGGTTGGTTGAATCAAAAACAGAAGTGCCAGTGGCACTCCAGGACCAGGGTTGCCTACCCCTGATATAGAGGTATATTTAACTGACAGAGCAATGAAGGGCGACGTTTGCTTACCCAATGTTAACTTGTATGCCTCTCCCTAACCTCATTGGAACTATAACTAACTTTAATCTTAACCCTCATCCTTATTTAGAGTTTGCCTAACTGAAGTTGTGTTACCAGTTGAATACACCAGGGGCAGACTGGCCAGCTGGCATTTCGGGCAAATGCCAGATGGTTGGTCCATTTTTATCCCAGTGGGCCTGTCTAAATAGTTTTTTTTCAGACAAATGATCATTATCTCACTGGTAACAGAGGCCTTAAAGGGCATGTAGCAGCCATTTCTCAATGCCAGAAAAACGTATAATACTAACTTAGAGAACCCCAAGAAAACATTCCCAAATTAAATACAATTTTATAATACTGTATTGTTCTAAAAAAGTTGGGTTTGAGGTTCTCCTCAAATCAGCTCTAACAATCCCACAATGCCCTCTGGTCAGCATCACACAATGAGGACATATAAATCCATGCTCACCCGTCACATCAAATGCTTCATATAAAAATGACAAAAAAGGGTGGGTAAGTAGGGTGTAGCAACACTTATTATGCAAATGTATGTTATGTCTCTATGGCTACACACATGAAAAACATTTAGTAAAAAGTGGGTTACATTTGTGAGAATGAGTTGGGCGAATTGGGTATAATTACCAACAGCATGGCATATAAAGTATCACAAAACAGCCAGCAGCACCAAAAGAGAGAGAGCATTATCAGGGCTTTACCGGGTAAGTGAAAGAGCTCCCTCTACGCTAACTTTAGCTAGCTATAGAGCTACGGCATTTAGCTCATCTAAATAACGCTAAAGTAACCATATGATCTTGTCTGCCAGCTGTTAGTGTCTAACTGCTGGTGCTGTCATACTATAGATGGTCTTGTACTATGGGAAAGAGTAGTTTTGGTTGAGATGGAGGTCAATGTTTCTGTATAGAGCCCTGTGGTTGGGGCCAAACCTGTATGTGTGTCTGTGTGTGGGGATGGCGGGCTAAAACGAAACGCAACGTGTCGGCATTGTTTTCGATCATGGATCTGAGGTCATTCCGGAGAAAAGGAGCTAGGTTCTCTTTAAAAGAGGATTGTGGATTGTGGATTTTGCTCAAAGTTTATTTCTGTAGCTTGCCGCAAGAGTTGTGTTTTTGGCTGTCTGCACTTGGGCTCTCGGTGTGTGTGTGGATGACCCGTTGGATGGTGTCTGTGGTGCTTCTTTTGGAGAAGACATGCTTTCTTTGGAGGGATGGATTGTGGATTTTGTTCAGTGGGAATTCTCTTTTTTTATCATCTTAGGATCAATGTTGTCACAGTTGCTTCTTGTTGAAGAGGCATCGGCTAACATTAGCTTGCTATAGCTAGCTATCATCTTCCTCCGTTTCTGAATGAATTTGTGGCTATTTCTTTCTAACAGGTAAAATAAAGTGAGCTAGATTTAGTTTGTGTACTGACGTATCGATACCATAACTAAGTTTGTCACTGGTATGGGCTAGAAAATATCCTAAAGCTAGTCAGCTAGACAGTGATAGCCACAAGCTAAAACCAGGGAGAAGCTGTTGGCTTGATACTGTTCACTCAAATATGTTTTTCCACATGTAATTGAGGAAATTAGATTATTATTCAATAAAAAAAATGTAATTGTGTCAATATGTTCTGAATATTGCAGAAAAATCCTCAGATGTTTTCCATACTAAAAACGTGAAGTACAACTTGGTGTGCACTAGCTTACCATGTACAGTAGGCTAACCATGAGTCATCAAAATTACGATCTTGCAATCTGGCTTTCTGGCAGTCTTTTTGTACAATTGAAAACAAAAAATGTCAAGTTAGTTATTATAAACTGGGTGGTTAGAGCCCTGAATGCTGATTGGATGAAAACGTGGTGTATCAGACCATATGCCACAGGTATGACCAACATTTTATTTTTGCTAATCTAATTACGTTGGTAACCAGTTTATAATAGCATTAAGGCTCCTCTGGGGTTAGATATATGGCCAACATGGCATTGTGTCGGGCCTAAGAACAGCCCGTAGCCCTGAAATATTGGCCATATACACCACACCCTCTCATGCCTTATTGCTTAAATATACAGCACCAACTACATAAATATCTGATACGGTGCATTATCTGCTGGGCCGGTGTGGGGGCCTCAAAGAAGAAAAAAAACTGGTCCAGTGTGTTAAATGCCAGGGACGATTTCTGGTCCCAGTCTGCCCCTGGAATACACCTATATAATATGTGGAAATCTTAAAAAACAACCATAATATAAAATAAAAAAATACATGATGGCACTTAATCCAAAATGTGCTTACTTTAATTGAATAATTAAATAGAGGATTTGAGAGAATGAATCCTACTGAATTGACTGTAATATGGTTATTTTTCCACAGTTAAGGTTATTTATTTAAGCACTGTTACGTTCACATTTAGTGCTGGCTCAGATTGTTTATTAACTTAGGCATTCACCGACAAACAAAAAGCATAACAAAAAAAGAGAAACACACAGTTCTTTATTCGTTTTCACTGATTCCAAAAGAGATGCAAATCATTCTTCAGACAGCTGTGGGAAAAAAAATAAAACTGTCTCTGGTCATTTGCAAATTGCCACACACACACTGAGGTGTGTGTCCGGCGATGAGGAATTCAACTTAACGGTACAAGCAATCTGTTGTGTATGCTGTTCAAACACCCAGGGGAAAGACATGTAAATGGAGCAGGAAACTAGTGGGCTATAATGCTGTGCTGTTTAGGTGGGTGCTGATCAATAGAGTGTTTGTGAATTCTCCTGATGGGAGATAAACAAATCCACTGGACACTGGGTTGTGACAACCAACAGGTGATATTCACCCCCCTCACACACCTGACAGCCACAACACACATATATTTGTATCTGAGGGGCCACACCAGGACGGCGACCATGCAAATGTTCATGGTTAATAATAACAAAAAAAAGTGTATCAGAAGCAAATTCAGAATATTTTGGGAGTAGGCCATTTTTAACTATAACTACTCCATCAAGAACTTCTACAGTACAATACTGTAAGGTTGCTACATATTAAGATATTGCATATTCTGTCAATAGTTAATGTATTTTTATTTGTGTATATATTTAGACTTCATTGAACAAGGCCAGTCCCATTGAGATAAATCGGGTGTATTTGTAAATTCATCCTGGCAATCTACTCTGATTTCAGAGCACTCTGGGTTGAGAGTACCAGAGCGCAGAATAATTGAGCAATTAACAGAAGCCCTAAACTCCGTTGTTATAAAAGATGAACAGTAAACATCTGCAAAAAAAACAGTAACACAGTTCAGTCACTAACCCTCTTGATAACATGAACACTAACCAGATCTGCGAGGGAGAGTAAAATGTTTAGTGAGATGTTCTCACATTTGTGTCTGGAAGTAGCAAGCTCGCCAACTTCAGCCAGTTAGCTTGGGTGCTTGACTGCAGTTGTGAGGTCAGAACGCTCAGATCAACCCTACTTCTCAGCCAGAGCGTCCACTGTGCACTTTGAACACTCAGAGTTTCTAAGAAGGCTCAGAGCGCACTCTGATAGCAGCGGTATTCGACCGGTGGTCCCAAAACCCACAATTTTATTTAGGTATTTTTTTAAGTATCGGAAGTAACACATTTTGAATGTTTTGAATAAACACATTTTGAATGTTATTCCTATAAAAATAGAATTTCTTCATAATGATGTCAACTTTATATCTCATCTCCTCATATTGATCAAATTACACTCATTGGAGCCAATTACACTCACTGGAGTATCTGACATAGGCTTTGAAACAGCACCCGCGAACAGGCTACCAGTGCAGAACAGGCTACCAGTGCAGAACAGGCTACCAGTGCAGAACAGGCTACCAGTGCAGAACAGGCTACCAGTGCAGAACAGGCTACCAGTGCAGAACAGGCTACCAGTGCAGAACAGGCTACCAGTGCAGAAAGTGCCGCTAGCTGGTGGTAAGTTCTCTTGACTTGGATATTAATTTTTGCCAACACATGGCCCATTAACCAGCTGCTGTTAGCAAAACGTGTTGAGTTAATCAATTAGCTAGAAATATTAGATATATTAGAGTTGAAAATTGTTCTTCCGGGAAGGTCAAAATCATTTAAACTAATCTACGAAATCTAGTCATTTTAAAAATGTTGATTACTTCTCCTTGACATGATCATTCACCTGATAAGACCTGAAAAATCTATTTTTGCTGACGTATGATGGTGGCCCCTGGGGTCGCCAGTTAGCCTGGGAGGGGGTCCCAAGGACAAGGAATGGTTGAGGTGCTCTACTTATGAACAGGAAGCATCACAATCGAGAGTTGGCATCACAATCATCCATACAAGGACTATACAGTGACATTCCATTAACCACAGAACAACATAAAGAGATGGAACGATTTGTATTGTGTGAAATGTACTGCCTCTCCCCATCTGTGTCTTGGAAAATGCATTGGCGAGAGCAGTCTAATATTGTTACCTACAGTCACACCAGGCACCCCTTAACAACTTATGGTGATGGGAAATAATACATGTTATTTTATGTGGTTGGATTTTACAGGAAGACTTGTCTAAAATACATTGCTTATGGTTGTCTAAACATAAATTAACAATTCAACACTTAAATAGTATGTTTGGCAACTCCATATCGTTAGTTTTTTTCTTATAGACTTGTGAGAGAAGAGTCAGTCACACATTGCCGAATGAATTAAGTAAAATTCCACTGTCTGATGTTGCGTCGCTCACGTTACACAAACAATGAAATGGGCGAAACAAAACCTTTTAACCAACAAAAGATCCTCCTGAAATCTATTTAGATAGAGGCAAGGCAAAACACGCCTTGGTCCTGTAGCAGCTTGCTTTCTGAAGCAGCGCCCCACCTAGTGCCCTCTGCACTAACACACACCTGCAGCGGGTACAGGATCACACACACCACACACACACACACACACACGTATGTATTCTGAGAGGGATTAAAAGCGGTTTAGCTGTGGCATGAGAATGTCAAAGCTGCCTTCACAGCAGCTTCCGTTCTTTCTTGTTCAGACTGATTTATTACCGTTATTGAATATCTCCCTATAGTAGAACACGTCACCTAGAACACGGCTTCTAACAGCACTACAGACCCCTGAATCTACACCCACGGTTCACACCAAGGTAAAGATGCACAATACAACAGCAGGTGTGGTTGACATCATTCCCAGAAATGACCAGAGTTAGGAGATACAGGAAGAGATGTGTCTACCATGAAGCATCCTTCAACAACACGACATTCAGACACCTGTAGAAAAGACATCATAGACTGTATGATGTTAAAAGACAAGGGTTCGCCATCTGGGGGAACATTTAGAAGAAAAATATATAGAATTGCTGACAAAACTTGGGGGGTGGGATTAACAAAAATGTATTCACCCGCAGGCCAAGTTCTGAGCAATTTTTTGCTCAAAGTGATTTAAAATGTTGGGAATCTGTTCCCAAGTATTCCCACGCATAAGAGAGAGATACATGTGATCATATACAAATGTAAACGCAGTTTGAAATTATTGTTGTAGTCAAATATTATACAGTGTCTGTTTGGGCTTCTTGCTGTCAATTTGCAGTCCACAAATTATTATTATGCTCCGGGCCCCTGACCATCCCCTCAAGAAAGAAATTGGCCTGCGGCTGAATCTAGATGACGATGCCTGTTACAGACCGTTGTGACATTATGCTGTATTAATAACTGGCACAAAAATCTAACAAAAAGACACCATGCAAATGAGATGACTGGAAAACAGAAAAATACAGTCACAGGCAAAGTGCAACTTTAACCCAACAAACAAACGAAGTTCAGTTTCGCCACAAACAAGATGTTACTGTTTTAGTTGGAACTTTAGAACATCGCAAGTTGAAAACACTCATGGAATAAACTTATTTTCAGTAATTTTGCTTCATAATACTGTATATTAATGACTGAAGTGGAACCAGTTGGTGGAAAGGAGTCTTACCTTAAAATGTCTAAGAGAGGCTGATATGCAGGGCAGCAGGTAAGATGTGTTCTCTATTGTTGGACTCTACTGACTGAGCTATTTTAACTGAGTTTACTGACTGTCTCTGAGAGCTCTATAAGCAATGCAGAGTCTGAGACATCCTCATCTGTTTTCCCCAATAAGGTCCCACTCACCACGAGACAACAGGTGGAGACTGTGTGTACGCATGAGATGAGGTGTTAGAGGGAGGGGTCGGAGATTCATCAAAAGTCAATGATCTTCTAACTCTCCTCCAGAGTCTGAAGTCTGCATCGACCAATCAGTATAACACCACACTAAACTGGGTTTCCTGTGATGAGGCCATTGAAAGCCAGCATCATGACACAACCCTTTTCTCGAGCAAACCACTGTGTTAAGATAGCTAGCCCTGAAGTGGTGCATTTCAGAGTTAGGTACAAAGATCAGGTAGCTAATGAAATCAAAGCATATTATAAAATATTACCTCAAGATCTCTCTAAATCATATCATGCCTCAAGAAGGAGAGAGCCCAAAACCATGTGAACACACACACACACACACACACACACACACACACACACACACACACACACACAGAGCAATGGTGTGTAAAACCATTTTCTTCCATTGCAATGCCTCTTGAACCTAGTTTGCACTGAACGAACACACTTAGTGAAATGTAGTCAATGATTACTGCCCTCTTTGTCAATATTCTATCATTCTCATCTTCTCTCACACATACAGAAATCTGCCTGGCTCATTAATCATGGGGTTTGAGTCTCAGATCCAACAGGAGACAACATGCACTTCCATTTCACCACAGGTCTTTCACTCCCCTCATTATAGACACAAGCACGCCTTATCACTCTGCCCTGTGACACCCTTCCCACAACATCACTGACAGACACATGTCAACAACAACAGAAAAGGTGTCAGAGGTGCTTTAAAACATCCACTTAACTTGTCAAGGACTGAATAAGTGTGTGTTCCATGTGTGTTCAGTTTTTAAATGACAAATTCATCGTATTGTTTAATGACTTGATGATCCAAGGACATTTGCATGATACATTCTATGGATCACAGCAAAACCAATCTTTTTATTTGATCTGAACACACAACACAACACACAGGGGGAGCACACACACTTCTGTCTCCACAGTGGTGTGTCTCTGTGGACCTCTGGTTCAATAGGACAGGGAGAACAATGCAGACTGCCACAGAAGAAGAAAGAGGACAATCTTTGTCTGCTCTGCTGCCCTTATGGACCTGCTTGGTGTAGAGGAGATGGGCCACACACACACACACAGAAAAACACTGCACTGAGTTCTTGAACTTTGCCAATAGAAATTAAGTGGAGCAGAAACATATATGCACCGTGTCACTCAACAGACCAACACTCAGAGAGCTAGTGAGGCAGCCTATAGAGCAGCTGGATACACTTCAACAATAGGTCATTCATCATGTCTCTATTCGGCAGGTAATCATTGACAATGATTTATTTAGCAAGAAGGTGTAAAGACTCTTCCAATAGAACTAGACCGATAGGTCAAACTGGATAGGTGACTCGAAGACGGACATGGAGAGAGAAAGTGCATCCAGGTCACCTCTCATCCTGTGTGAACCCTTTCACCTGGAAGCGCATCCTCAAAGAGAGAAGGGGGGTGCTAGAGGTCAACCCTCTCCTTGTTAGAGCAGCACACAGCCCGTCAGTTACTGGTTCACTTCCACACCGGAACTCTGTGTGTGTGTGTGTGTGTGTGTGTGTGTGTGTGTGTGTGTGTGTGTGTGTGTGTGTGTGTGTGTGTGTGTGTGTGTGTGTGTGTGTGTGTGTGTGTGTGTGTACAGAGGTAGGTGGAACTGTGTGTGTGTGTGTTTCTACAGAGGTAGGTGGAACTGTGCGTTTCTACAGAGGTAGGTGGAACTGTGTGTTTCCACAGAGGTAGGTGGAACTGTGTGTGTGTGTGTGTGTGTTTCTACAGAGGTAGGTGGAACTGTGTGTGTGTGTGTGTGTGTGTGTGTGTGTGTGTGTGTGTGTGTGTGTGTGTGTGTGTGTGTGTGTGTGTGTGTGTGTGTGTTTCTACAGAGGTAGGTGGAACTGTGTGTGTGTGTGTTTCTACAGAGGTAGGTGGAACTGTGTGTGTGTGTGT
>NC_068430.1:32062032-32067032 GCF_023373465.1 Oncorhynchus keta | reverse complement strand
ATGCTCAACACACATAATCAAACACACAGTAGGGTATGCCTACCCAGACCCTGCACACTTGTGACATACTTTGCTTATAAAACACAATGTACACACATTGTCCATGAAGACGTCGCTGCTGTCTAGTGCTGTCAATCGACTCATTCCAACCATCAAGACTGGACACCACTAAAGATGCCTCATCTGGCTCAATGGGCATGTTCTGTCACCTCCACCCAGAGCTATGTCCATATGATCTAGAAGAGCAGATTGCACATAGACTCTACAAAAGGTCAAACTTGACTGAATTATGAAGCATGTTCTCTTTCCTTACCTATTCCAACCAATCCTCCAACTCAACCAAAACTACAAAGATCTACACATCCAAACACCCAGGGGCGGACTGGGACCAGAAATCGGCCCTGGCATTTCAAACACACCAGCCAATTTCTTTCTTTGATGCCCACACACCGGCCCACTTTTTTTCCTCAATGAGCCCAAAATGGACTAGCAGTCTGGCATTTGGCCATTATGCCAGATGCCTTGCCTGCCCATGCAAACACCCAACACCTCCCCAGCAAAGTATTGATATAATAATTATGCCATGACCCATGAGAGAACACATATATTTAAAACATCTGCGTTTTAACACTAGCAACTATTCTCTGGAAAGTAGATGAAACAGTTTCATTTGAATTTGCCAACAGAACTGGCATCTTCTCCTTTTGCTTATTGCGTTCATCGTCACTGTTCTGCCTATAAAAACACTAACTGACACTCACACAGAATCAAACTGAAGATTAGGCGAGATGGCCTGATCTGAGTAATTGATACATATGATATTAGCTGTGAATATGGTGCACATATGAAAGTTGCAAATTGTCCTTTGGGATTCGAAACAGTCGCGATCCAGGATGGGCGCATTCTATTTGGGGGGAAACATCCCGAAGCACCCAAAGTTATGCTTTATGTCATTGTATAGACAATAGATAATACTGTATGTGTTGTCGATAACAAGTAGGACAGTGCGTCGGGAGTCATCACACCAATCCTGGATCAAGTGAAATGTAAAAATACTATGTGCGTCTGGAGCTTTCCAGTGCCGCGCTGTTCACTCACCACTCCTGAGGCACCCGGGATTTCCAAACTTCCGTCTCCACCGCTGTTTTTCCGAGCCCTCGCGCTTGATCGCTCACCGCATGCAAAGCACAAGAGGGTGCGTTGTGTCGAGTTCTCTTCGGTCTACAGAGAAGACGAGGACAGAGTTACATGAGCGCCTATAGTTGCTATCAGCGTCGCGGTAGTTCTCCCCAACGCTCACACAACCTCACCCCGCTTTCTCCCGATTACTTTCTGGTGTTTTGTGTCCAACATTCACGCTCCCTGCCATTCACCTCCCCCTTAAAGGCAAAGGACTCATTTAACTGTCGCGGCAGCGGGCTTGGAAGATAGAGGATAATGAGAAAGGGCCCGGGTATCCAATCAATATGATCTTTAGACTGGAAAGAAAGGTCTTTTCTGCACTCGATTCTCATTTGACACAATAATCAAACTGTCAATAAGGTATCCCTTCCCCTACCCTCCAAAACAACAATACGTAGAATGTATGCACACATGACTGTAAGTCGCTTTGGATAAAAGCGTCTGCTAAATGGCATATATTATCATATATATATATTACAACACACACACACACACACACACACACACACACACACACACACACACACACACACACACACACACACACACACACACACACACACACACACACACACACACACACACACACACACACACACACACACACACACACACACACACACACACACACACACACACACAAACACAGCAAAGGAGAGCATACATTAGGGCTGAAAAGTACCTAAACCTAAAACTGCTCAGCAACAGGTGTGTATAATTTGAACATACATGGGACACAACATCCCTTATTGGAGTAAATTATTCCAAACATTGAGAAAAGTGTTTGATCCCCATGACCTTCTGTGTGATGTTGGTCTACACTGGGTGGAAGTGGAAGTGTGCCTACTATCACCTTAAAGTGGCACCTTAGAGTAAGACTTCAGAGTACTGTCTGCAGCTAGAAACAGAAGCCTATTTTTAATAGTTGTACCACATAGTGCTTCATCTGTTACATGGATGGGAGCCATACAGTGGTGGACCAGAGAAGCACAGAGAAATACAGTGAGGCCCTATGCCAGAACTAGACAGTCATTCACCCAGTCAGTCCATCAGTCAGTCAGAGAAAGAGAGAGAGCGAGAAGCGAGGGCTCTGGCAGGGAGAGTGAGAGAGAGTCAAGGACTCTGAGAGAGAGAGAGAGAGAGAGAGAGAGAGAGAGAGAGAGAGAGAGAGAGAGAGAGAGAGAGAGAGAGAGAGAGAGAGAGAGAGAGAGAGAGAGAGAGAGAGAAAGAAAGAAAAGGGCTCGGATAAATGAGAGAGAGAGGCAAGGACTGACAGGGAGTGAGGGAGGCGAGGGCTCGGAGAGAGGGAGAGAGACTATAGCTAGCTAGCTGGGAGCTGATGTGCCATTTCTAATCCCCCCTGTTCCTGCCTTTGTGCTGTGGCCCAGCAGGAAGTAGGAGCTGGGCAGACAACAATTAACAAAAGAGCTGTGAAGAATACAATTAGCCATCAATGGCCAACCACAGGCCTTTGTGCCTGTCACCATGGTGACGGCCCAACACCACTATTGCGGGATTACAGAACCCTTTCTCCACTTCTCCTTTTTGCTCCCCTTCGTCTTTTCTCTCTCCCTCGCTCTCTCTCCTTTTCTTCTCTCCCTCTCTCTCTTTCAATCTCTCCCCATCTCCTTTATTTTTTATTTGTTTTTTTGTTTCCCCCTCCTCTCTGTGCACTCTACTCTCTCTGTTTATTTGTGAGTCACTCTGGTGTCAGTGAGCTACAGTGAGACTGTTTGCCAGGCTCAGGATCTGGCACCCTTATTCTCCCCTCTGCCTTTCAGGCCATGCATCTTTCTCTACCTTGCCTGCTTAAACCAACCGAACTGAGCTGAGCTGAGCCAAGGTTGTTAAGCCACTTTCATATCGAGAGAGAGAGAGAGAGAGAGAGAGAGAGAGAGAGAGAGAGAGAGAATGTGAAAACCCTACTCCAGGGGTGGGCACACTTTTATTCCAACCCAGCACTAGAACACCTGATTCAAATAATTAATTTATCATCGATTTTGATTAGTTTAATCTGGTATGTGTGTAGTTTAATCTGGTATGTGTGTAGTTTAATCTGGTATGTGTGTAGTTTAATCTGGTATATTTTGATTAGTTTAATCTGGTATGTGTGTAGTTTAGTCTGGTATGTGTGTAGTTTAATCTGGTATATTTTGATTAGTTTAATCTGGTATGTGTGTAGTTTAATCTTGTATATTTTGATTAGTTTAATCTGGTATGTGTGTAGTTTAATCTGGTATATTTTGATTAGTTTAATCTGGTATATTTTGATTAGTTTAATCTGGTATATTTTGATTAGTTTAATCTGGTATGTGTGTAGTTTAATCTGGTATATTTTGATTAGTTTAATCTGGTATATTTTAATTAGTTTAATCTGGTATATTTTGATTAGTTTAATCTGGTATATTTTGATAGGTTAATCTGGTATATTTTGATTAGTTTAATCTGGTATATTTTGATAGGTTAATCTGGTATATTTTGATTAGTTTAATCTGGTATGTGTGTAGTTTAATCTGGTATGTGTGTAGTTTAATCTGGTATATTTTGATTAGTTTAATCTGGTATATTTTGATTAGTTTAATCTGGTATATTTTGATTAGTTTAATCTGGTATATTTTGATTAGTTTAATCTGGTATGTGTGCGTTGAGCTGGGCTGGAACAAAAGCCTGCACACAATGGCCTCCTAGGACCAGAATTTCCCTAGGCAAAGTAAAGAGTCAAACTTCACATTGGTTTCAGCCGACCTATCCCCACAAACCAAACTATTTATGTCCGTTATGTGTGTTTGCATCAGCGCCTAGCCTCCATGTGATATATGTCATAACAGACACGATCCAAACTGACTGAGATTACCACACTCTCTTCCTGTGTGCCAGGTTGTTTCTTTGCCCCCTTTTGTGGGGTTGGCAGCCCCCTGCCCTCTCTGATGGCTAAGATCTGTATCAGACCACACTGCTGCCTGCTCTCTGCCCTCACCCATTAGATGTCTATCTGACTGTGGGCCTCTCTGTTCTCTCCTGCATCTGATCTGTCAGCCTGCCTGTCTGTCTAATCTAACAGCACTCTCAGCACCACTGGTGGGTTGGACTGAAGCAAGTGAATATCAGCACACTGTTTGCCTCTCCCTGTGGTGCTGGTGGAACATAGTCCATCTCTAACACGCCAGACCCACAATCCCAACCGGTGTTCACAACAACACAATGTACTGGAGACCTTAACCACTAAACCACCAAAACCATGACATTGGTCTGCAGGGGCCTTTGGTTAGTAATGAGTGGGCCATAGGACAATCCTAAAAGCTTATAATAGGCCTCTACATGTTTTGGGGATAAAGAACAATCATACTCACAATGCCCTTTTGTGCTGTATCACTCACCCTAGCAGAGGGGGCTGATGGGTCATGTTTTCCTTGAGGAGTTCACACACATTTTGCCAAATGGAATAACCATCTGTATGACTAATATGATTGTGAATGTGTATTTTAACAATGTCAGCCAAAACACCAAGCAAAACCATGGAATCTTGTGAGCATTAAAGGAAGACCCAGTGACAACAGAGATAACAGTCAAAGCTGTGTGGCTCCTCGTGAGGTTGACTTTATTTTGCTTAGCTGACACTCCAGTAGATTTGATGGCAGCCAAAGTGATGAAGCGGATGTGCCTATGTGTGCACTTACACAAACCAAGGTGTCTTCACCAACATGAAAAAGGC
This sequence comes from Oncorhynchus keta, assembly GCF_023373465.1. Lineage (NCBI taxonomy): Eukaryota > Metazoa > Chordata > Actinopteri > Salmoniformes > Salmonidae > Oncorhynchus > Oncorhynchus keta. The sequence goes on along the minus strand of NC_068430.1, from coordinate 32,062,138 downwards.
GGGGTGGGAAACAGAAGAGGACGGATACACACACCAACCGCATGGGAGAAGTAGGCTGTTGTCGAGAACAGCAAAAACATCACTCCTGTGTATGTGTTTGTGTGTG
>NC_068430.1:32027032-32057032 GCF_023373465.1 Oncorhynchus keta | reverse complement strand
GTGTATTTCAACTTTTTGAATGACATTTATTCATGAAGTTTTGATATAGGCCATAGACAGAGCAGAGGTTGAAAGAAATAACCACCACACAAGTCTGAGCCCCAAAACATGTTCAATGAAGGTGCTATGAATAGACAGAATGAGAGAAAGGCAGGGAGGTAGGCAGGATAAAGACCCACACCTTGCTGAGCCAAGCCAAGGTAGGAGAGGGGTCAGGTGGCTTAGGGAGTGGTCTAAGGAGGGGAAATAGTCTCTGGAGGTGGGGGCATCTGACCCGTGCACTGTGTCCTTTGTCTGGAAGTGGGGAGACAGAGAGGGATGAGGAGGGGAGTTGGCCCTAACACTCCTATGGAGGACTATGTTATGTCATTGTATGTTATGCATGCTATGTTACGTATGAGTGTCTGGTAAAGCTTTCTATGTCTGAAAGGCCACCAAAATCATTTAAATTGGCTTACAACATACAGAAATCCTCAAGTAAAACTTGTTTGCTTGAACTGCACAACTGTGACAGTCAACTGCCAACGTCTGTAGAGCCTCACTGTTCTCAGCCTGACTTAAGAATGTGTGGGAGGCGTGTGGCATTGAGTCAGCCCATTCCTCCCCTCATAGCACAAAGAGTCATCTGGCACTTGACAACGATGCCTGATGAGCGACGCATGTTGCCACAAGCTGTGGCACCCCTTCCTTTTAAGATGAGGCGCAGGGCTCCTGACCAGTAAGGCGACACCTCAGCCCTCGCTGCTGAAGCTCCTTGCTCCTTCTCCCACTTGTGAACTCCCGTCTGTCCTCGGCTGCTCGTTTCCATCACACTTCCCCCAGATAGCCAGCCGGCCTAGTGTTGTATGTTATTAATACTATTGTTAACTGCAAACTCAAGGCTGGCCTTGCTGACTCCGATCATCATGTTACAGGTATATTGTACCCAACAGTGAAATGGCCAATCCTGCTTTATATAATACTCTATTAATACCGTATGAAATATTATGGCCACTTATGGTAAGATGTGTGGAAATGTTGATTGACGTAAATGGTACTCTGCAGTCAGCAGTCTTGTATCTAAAATGTCACAGGCAATGTTTCCTGGATGCAAAAAAAATAGAGAAGTATAGAATCCCTGCTGATAATATGTCTACATTTCTCATGAGTTGCACAGTACACAGCGCATGTCACCACCTGGTGGATCCTCACAGTATTAACCCAAAACCATAAAAGTGGATGCCAGTATGATGGTCAATATTGCTTGCAAATAAAATGTATCTAGCAGCATGAGTCAATTGAATTTGTAGCCAAATGAAACCAAGTAACACTCAAATTAACAGTTTTGTATTTGTTGGCTTTTGCAATTAACAGAAGGAATACAGGTCAACAGAATAATAAGAGATGCGTATATGATCCCTGCTCGCTATGTTCCCTTTGGGATAATAAAGAGGAATTGGTTGTAAATAGATATTTCATTATTGAAATGAGAACCACTAAGAAACAAAACTCAAATTTATTTCAGAGGAGGAAACATTAAATGGAAAATTACATTATTCATGTACCAAACACCATCGAGCTTCAACATTGTTTGCAAAAAAAAAAAGAAAAACATTACAAAATAGAATGGGGAAAAAATCCACAAATCCGTCTGCTGGCTATAGATGGATGTTGTCCTGTTGAGTTAAGTGGCAACACTCTGTAGCAAGGTGATGTTATCACCTTTCAGCATGATCCTCCCTGAGAGAGATGTAGGGAGGGATTGAGAGGAGGTGGACAGGTGGAGATAGAGAGACAGGTGATCAGTCTAGAGTAACTGACACTTCAGCAGGAGACACTTGTTTAGACTGCCAACAAAGAAAAGATTACTATAATCATCGACAACGAATGAGAAACTACAGACTTAGTCAACTGGAATGGCCTTTATCAATTTGATGGCATTAGGCCACAAGAGTCATCTGGTTTGAAGTGTTTTCTTCAAGGTGCTCCCCACCGGAAGAGGCATTTCCTTGTTTGGTCCGTGTCTCTTTTCCTATCGTGTCAGACAACGTTTTGGTAGCCTATCCTGTGCTAATTGTATATCTTATGCGAGCTAGCTTTTTGCAAATCAGACAAATGTTCAAAAACACCTCTGTTTGGACCTCCACCCATGCAAAACATTTGATTGGTTTAATAAGTGGTAACACATCAGTAGTTTCCACCTGGACTCCACCATATACAGTGGGGCAAAAAGTATTTAGTCAGCCACCAATTGTGCAAGTTCTCCCACTTAAAAAGATGAGGCCTGTAATTTTCATCATAGGTACACTTCAACTATGACAGACAAAATGATTTTTTATGAATTTATTTGCATATTATGGTGGAAAATAAGTATTTGGTCACCTAAAAACAAGCAAGATTTCTGGCTCTCACAGACCTGTAACTTCTTTAAGAGGCTCCTCTGTCCTCCACTTGTTACCTGTATTAATGGCACCTGTTTGAACTTGTTATCAGTATAAAAGACACCTGTCCACAACCTCAAACAGTCACACTCCAAACTCCACTATGGCCAAGACCAAAGAGCTGTCAAAGGACACCAGAAACAAAATTGTAGACCTGCACCAGGCTGGGAAGACTGAATCTGCAATAGGTAAGCAGCTTGGTTTGAAGAAATCAACTGTGGGAGAAATTATTAGGAAATGGAAGAAATACAAGACCACTGATAATCTCCCTCGATCTGGGGCTCCACGCAAGATCTCACCACATGGGGTCAAAATGTTCACAAGAACGGTGAGCAAAAATCCCAGAACCACACAGGGGGACCTAGTGAATGACCTGCAGAGAGCTGGGACCAAAGTATCAAAGCCTACCATCAGTAACACACTACGCCACCAGGGACTCAAATCCTGCAGTGCCAGACGTGTCCCCCTGCTTAAGCCAGTACATGTCCAGGCCCGTCTGAAGTTTGCTAGAGAGCATTTGGATGATCCAGAAGAAGATTGGGATTATGTCAGATGAAACCAAAATATAACTTTTTGGTAAAAACTCAACTCGTCATGTTTGGAGGACAAAGAATGCTGAGTTGCATCCAAAGAACACCATACCTACTGTGAAGCATGGGGGCGGAAACATCATGCTTTGGGGCTGTTTTTCTGCAAAGGGACCAGGACGACTGATCCGTGTAAAGGAAAGAATGAATGGGGCCATGTATCGTGAGATTTTGAGTGAAAACCTCCTTCCATCAGCAAGGGCATTGAAGATGAAACGTGGCTGGGTCTTTCAGCATGACAATGATCCCAAACACACCGCCCGGGCAACGAAGGAGTGGCTTCGTAAGAAGCATTTCAAGTTCCTGGAGTGGCCTAGCCAGTCTCCAGATCTCAACCCCATAGAAAATCTTTGGAGGGAGTTGAAAGTCCATGTTGCCCAGCAACAGCCCCAAAACATCACTGCTCTAGAGGAGATCTGCATGGAGGAATGGGCCAAAATACCAGCAACAGTGTGTGAAAACCTTGAAGACTTAGAAAACGTTTGACCTCTGTCATTGCCAACAAAGGGTATATAACAAAGTATTGAGATAAACTTTTGTTATTGACCAAATACTTATTTTCCACCATAATTTGCAAATAAATTCATTAAAAAATCCTACAATGTGATTTTCTGGATTTTTTTCTCTCATTTGTCATAGTATAAGTGTACCTATGATGAAAATTACAGGCCTCTCATCTTTTTAAGTGGGAGAACTTCCACAATTGGTGGCTGACTAAATACTTTTTTGCCCCACTGTATCACCCCCTTTTTTTAATCATCTTCCTCAGGAGAACTTCCCCAGGCTTTCAAACAGAATGTGAGAAGCCTGGGGCTCCGAGGCTAGTCCCAGACAAACTGATATTGTGGAATGTGGACAATAGCCTGCAAGTCTTATTACTGAAATGTGTACGAATCAACATGTAATACACAGTTACAGACACTGAGAAATGTGAGGTAAGAAAGACAGAAAAACTGACTTACCCAGGGGCTTCCTGTTCTTGGTCTTCATGTGGACCTCCTCAGCGTCATCCAGAACCAGGTTCATGTACTCGTCAAAGCCCTGAAAGAGGGAGAGATTTGTTTCAACTACACAGCTCGGCATCAGCAGCCAAGATATAGTTTCAGGAGCCTTGGCCAAGTAGAATAAGGGAGGAAACACAGGAGGAAGAGGACTTATGGCATATAATATATGGCATATATTACTTACGATGATGCAGCCCTCTATCCGCATGTTCACTTGTTCATACAGCCACACCTGTATCCGAGAACGCTGCAGGGAGAAGAGAGGCTTTGAATACATTTGAGAGATCGCTCGCTATAGGTAACGTATTATGAAAGTACGAGGTCTATTTACAACCATGAACATAAAATCATGTGACTGAAATGAAGAAAATCATAAAAAAAATGTCATACTTACGTTCTGTAGATACCTGAAAATAAGGTTCTGGTGGACAGAGGGGAGGGTCAAGGAAACTACAAACATATTGCTTAACTGGCTACACAGGTTTTTCTGGCCATTTGCAACATTACTATCTCAATAGTTAATTTAAGTTAGCTACATACCCGGCCATAGTATTTCAGTTCCTTGCTGAAACTCTAAGGTCCATGTGTATTAATAGCAACTGCTCATTAATTAGTAACTTAGCTAGCTAAGTACCACTAGCTAGTTATGATTACCCTGCTAACTTAGCTACAGTGATTCAGAGCAAAATAGCAGGCTAACGTTACAACACAATACTGCACAGAATATTTCATGATAAAAGGATACGATTGGCTGCACCATAACCTTCTGGACCTTCTGCCCTTGTCCTCTGTACGCCATCCTCCTTGTCGGTTTAACGCTTAGTTGTCTAAAAACCTTTTTTTCAGCAAAACATTTCAGTCGCAGTCCGACAGCGAAATTGAAATAATCACGTTGGAGTTCTCTTCAATGGCGCGCTCTAGGCCTTCCGCGTGCACAAGCAGAGTGATTGTGCTGCAGTGCCCCTACGGGCGGGAGGTAGTTACTGCAGATTCCCCACAGACAGACAGACCTCTGACTGCACAGTTCGGAGTAGTGCTCAATGTGGGCGGGAGGTAGTTACTGCAGGTTCCCTACCAGACACAGACAGACAGACTGTACCTCTGACTGCACTGTACAGTTCGGAGCGGTGTGGGGTGACCCCACCCACGTTTGACCCCACCCACTTTTTTGTCCATCTGAGGTTTCAGTCACACACTGAATAAAAACAACACACGTTTGCGTAAGACACATTGAATACAAACGTATTTAATTTTTGAAGATCATAAGAAATATTATATAAAGTGGTCCGGCAGATGTGTTGTAACACTTTTTGCTTGATACTATATTTGAGACAAGCTACTGATATTGTTGCAGTGAACAATATAATTATGTCATGTACAGTTAAAATTGTGTTGATAAATATTATAACTTGATTATATTATTTAATTGAGAATATATATATATATATATATATATATATATATATACATTGTTACTACCTATCCTGATTTATAATGCTATTTACTTTCCTCATGAGAATGGAGACAGACTATACCATATAGACATACTGACAAGCTGAATGTGTTTTGTACATTGAGTTATACCAGCTTCAGTACAGAGATCAGAGACTCGGGTCACTTCTACATCTTTACTAAACAACATAACACAATTTACCCAGTAGACAAAAACAAGGTTTGACCACTCCTCAAAAATGGCTTCACTCCTGCTCCTCAGAAGAGGCAGACAGTCATTTTCTTGTCAACTGCCTCCACATGGGACATCTCATCTCTCTAACTGGAATGAGAACATGAATGGTTCCTTGAGGAGAATATGTTCCTCTTCATCCAGGCCATCATACCACCGTAGTTCTTTAAGAGTTGTAATACGGTCTTCCCCGTCCATTCCAATTACACCTGGGAGGGAAATGGTGCCTTTAAATTTTTGCCGTTCGCACCACCTTGCTGCCTCTAGGCTGTCCCTGAGAAGAACATCTGCTTCCTTGAAGAATACATATTTAGAGTGGTGCCTCATTGGGTGATCAAGACAAATTACACCCCATTTTCACAATACCACCATGCAAACAAAAAACACTATTACTAAAGGGGCTTTCAATGATATCTATAACTACTCAACAAGTCATCACAAATATTATATCTTGCCATGCATCAAGCCTTCAGCATTACACACAGACTACATACCCAGTTCACAGCTCCCAGTTTGTCGTGCATTTTGTTTTTAGTATCATCTAGAAAGAAAACAGATTGTGGTCATTAAGTAATGTAAGGGAACCTCTAGGGATGTGTGTAAAAGAGTGCACCTTACTTTAGCTAATTGCCTTTACAGTACCTGTTCCTGCAGAGCTGGATGCTGATGTGACATGCTGTGACTTCTTAGGGGGGACATCTTCTACATCCTGAAATATATTGGCGGCGGGGTTAAGTCTTTAAACACTGGTTTAAGACTATACCACTCATCATATGAGAGGGGGGTTACATCTTTAGACACTGGTTTAAGACTATACCACTCATCATATGAGAGGGGGGGGGGGGTAAGTCTTTAAACACTGGTTTAAGACTATACCACTCATCATATGAGAGGGGGATAAGTCTTTAAACATTGGTTTTAGACTATACCACTCATTAATTGAGAGGGGGGTAAGTCTTTAAACACTGGTTTAAGACTATACCACTCATCATATGAGAGGGGGGTTACGTCTTTAAACATTGGTTTAAGACTATACCACTCATCATATGAGAGAGGGGGTAAGTCTTTATACATTGGTTTAAGACTATACCACTCACCATATGAGGGGGGTAAGTCTTTATACATTGGTTTTAGACTATACCACTCATCACATGAGAGGGGGTAAGTCTTTATACGTTGGTTTTAGACTATACCACTCATCATATGAGAGGGGGTAAGTTTTTATACATTGGTTTTAGACTATACCACTCATCATATGAGAGGGGGCGGGTAAGTCTTTAGACATTGGTTTTAGACTATACCACTCATCATATGAGGGGGGTAAGTCTTTATACATTGGTTTTAGACTATACCACTCATCATATGAGAGGGGGGTAAGTCTTTAAACATTGGTTTTAGACTATACCACTCATTATTTGAGAGGGGGGGTAAGTCTTTATACATTGGTTTTAGACTATACCACTCATCATATGAGAGGGGGGTAAGTCTTTATACATTGGTTTTAGACTATACCACTCATCATATGAGAGGGGGTAAGTCTTTATACATTGGTTTTAGACTATACCACTCATCACATGAGAGGGGGGTAAGTCTTTATACGTTGGTTTTAGACTATACCACTCATCATATGAGAGGGGGTAAGTTTTTATACATTGGTTTTAGACTATACCACTCATCATATGAGAGGGGGGTAAGTCTTTATACATTGGTTTTAGACTATACCACTCATCATATGAGAGGGGGGTAAGTCTTTATACATTGGTTTTAGACTATACCACTCATCATATGAGAGGGGGGTAAGTCTTTAAACACTGGTTTAAGACTATACCACTCATCATATGAGAGGGGGTTACATCTTTAGACACTGGTTTAAGACTATACCACTCATCATATGAGAGGGGGGAGGTAAGTCTTTAAACACTGGTTTAAGACTATACCACTCATCATATGAGAGGGGGGATAAGTCTTTAAACATTGGTTTTAGACTATACCACTCATTAATTGAGAGGGGGGTAAGTCTTTAAACACTGGTTTAAGACTATACCACTCATCATATGAGAGAGGGGGTAAGTCTTTATACATTGGTTTAAGACTATACCACTCACCATATGAGGGGGGTAAGTCTTTATACATTGGTTTTAGACTATACCACTCATCACATGAGAGGGGGGTAAGTCTTTATAAGTTGGTTTTAGACTATACCACTCATCATATGAGAGGGGGGTAAGTTTTTATACATTGGTTTTAGACTATACCACTCATCATATGAGAGGGGGGCGGGTAAGTCTTTAAACATTGGTTTTAGACTATACCACTCATCATATGAGAGGGGGGTAAGTCTTTAAACATTGGTTTTAGACTATACCACTCATTGTAAGTCGCTCTGGATAAGAGCGTCTGCTAAATGACTTAAATGTAAATGTAAATTTGAGAGGGGGGTAAGTCTTTAAACATTGGTTTAAGACTATACCACTCATCATATGAGAGGGGGTAAGTCTTTAAACATTGGTTTAAGACTATACCACTCATTAATTGAGAGGGGGGTAAGTCTTTAAACACTGGTTTAAGACTATACCACTCATCATATGAGAGAGGGGGTAAGTCTTTATACATTGGTTTTAGACTATACCACTCACCATATGAGGGTGGGGGGGGTAAGTCTTTATACATTGGTTTTAGACTATACCACTCATCACATGAGAGGGGGGGGTAAGTCTTTATACGTTGGTTTTAGACTATACCACTCATCATATGAGAGGGGGGTAAGTTTTTATACATTGGTTTTAGACTATACCACTCATCATATGAGAGGGGGGTAAGTCTTTATACATTGGTTTTAGACTATACCACTCATCATATGAGAGGGGGGTAAGTCTTTAAACATTGGTTTTAGACTATACCACTCATCATATGACACCTCCGACCTGAAGTGTGTTTTTGTTTTTGCTGCCTTTTTCGATCTTTCAACCTCTTCTTCAGACCTTAGTGAGTGACATACATTCAATATGAACATATATTCAGGTCAGTCTGGCTACAGTGAAACATGTGATTTTAAGGATGCAAATGACAAGTTTTTATAATGTTCAAGACTCACGGCAGGAGAAAGTTCTGCAGGAGAACTAGGCACCACCATCGCCTAATGTGCTGCATGTTTTCCTTTGAAAAAGAAAATCACACAATCGGATGAGGATCCCAAAAAAATTATAGCCATTAGTGATGAGAATTTCATAATTTATACATACCTCAGGGAAATCACACTGTGCTTCCATTTCAATGTATAGATGTCAGGACCCGGTTACGAACCCGGGTCTCCGGAGTGAGAAACAGTCACTTAACCAACTGAGCCACGAATAGTTGGCAGAACCCAGAAGATGAGGCAGACACAGCAGTGCTTGAGACGGTGTATTTAATGAAGTAAAAAGTGAAGTTCTTCAGGAAAACATGTAACTCCACAACCTCAAAAGGAATTCCACAAGAACAAAGGTAATCTTCCAAGACAAAAGGTAAATCCACAAGGTGGAAGGTATAGCACAAAAGCCTAAAAAATACTCAAAAACAAACAAGAACAAAAAACAGAATTCCACAAGAGAGACCACCGGGATCAACAAGAGCTCACAGAGTACTAGGGCTGGGTGCTAACATACAAACACAGAGCAAAGGACTGAGGAAAACAAAGGGTTTAAATACAATCAGGGGAAACGAGGCACAGGTGCAAATAATAATGGGGATCAAGGGAAAACAAAAGGTCAAAAGGCACAATGGGGGCATCTAGTGACCAAAAACCAGAACAACCCTGGCCAAATCCTGACAGAATCCCCCTAGGAACGGCTCCTGACGTTCCTACCAGCTCTCTCAGGGTGGAGGGCCCTGAACTGACGAATGAGGTCAGGGTCCAGTATGTCTTTGGCAGGAACCCAGGAGCGCTCCTCGGGACCGTAGCCTTCCCAGTCCACCAGATACTGCCAGGACCGCTGCACCCGGCGGGAATCCAGTATCCGATGGACGGTATAAGCCGGCTGGCCTCCAATGACACGAGGCGGAGGTCTGTCTGCCGGGACAAGGGGAGAAAAACAACAGGTTTTAATAAGGAAATGTGAAATGTGGGATTAATCTTAAGGGATCTGGGTAAGTGTAGGCGATAAGAAACTGGGTTAACTCTCCTGGCAACCTTAAAGGGACCGATGTATTTTGGGACAGCTTGCGAGACTCCACCCGTAGTGGTAAGTCTCTTGTGGAGAGCCAGACTCTCTGGCCGGGCGCAGGGTAGGCCCGGGACGGCGACGTCTGTTGGCTTGTTGTTGGTACCTCTGTGAGGAACGCATAAGATTAAGACGGGTCTTCCTCCACATAAGCCGACAGCGTCTGACGAACTTCAAGGCTGAAGGCATTCTGACTTCTGCCTCCTGGTCCGGGAACAATGGAGGGGCATAGCCAAACTGACACTCGTGCGGGGACATACCAGTGGAGGAGGAGCGCAAGGTGTTGTGCGCGTATTCGGCCCAAACAATGAAGGACGACCATGTGGACGGGTTGTTACGAGTCATACATCGGAGGGTGGTTTCCAGCTCTTGATTCATCCTCTCTGTTTGGCCGTTGGACTCGGATGGTACCCTGAAGATAGACTGGCAGAAGCCCCCATGAGTTGGCAGAAGGCCTTCCAAAACCTAGAGGCGAATTGGGGACCTCTGTCAGAAACCATATCTCGAGGAATGCCGAAGACTCGAACACATGATTAATTACCAACTCAGCCGTTTCCTTGGCAGAAGGTAACTTAGTCAGAGGACGAACCTGGCCGCCTTTGAAAACCTGTCGATTATGACTAGGATAGTAGTATTGCCATGGGATGGAGGAAGGCCAGTAATAAAGTCCAACGAGATATGGGACCAGGGTCTGTGGGGAACAGGTAAAGGGTGAAGGAGTCCTTGCGGGCGGAGGTGAGAAGATTTGCCCTGGCAGCACACGGGGCAGGCATTGATGAAAGTGGCAACGTCTTCTCTTATGGTAGGCCACCAGAACTTACGCTGGATGAACTCCAAGGTGCGACCTACGCCCGGGTGACAGGTGAGGCGAGAGGAGTGCCCCCACAGAAGGACATGAGTCCTCACTGCCTTGGGTACAAACAACCGATTGGCAGGACCTCCTTTCGGGTCCGGTTCAATAGCTTGAGCTCGTCTCACGGTATCCTCAACTTGCCACGAGATCGGAGCCACGATCTTAGCAGCAGGAAGGACAGGCATGTCCGTGTCATCTCGAATGGCAGGAGCGTAGACTCGGGACAGGGCATCCGGTTTGAGATTCTTCGACCCGGGCCGATAGGTGAGGATAAACTGGAATCGATTGAAGAAAAGAGACCATCTAGCTTGTCTAGAGTTCAACCGCTTCGCCTGCTGGATATACTCCAGATTTTTGTGGTCCGTAAGCACTTGAAACAGGTGAGAAGCCCCCTCGAGCCAGTGTCTCCATTCCTTCAATGCCATCTTAACCGCTAGGAGTTCACGATCCCCCACATCGTAGTTCCTCTCAGCCGGGGTAAGCCGGTGTGAGAAGAAAGCGCACGGATGAAGCTTCTTGTCTTCACCCCTCTGAGACAGGACAGCTCCAACACCAACCTCTGAGGCGTCTACCTCCACCACAAACGGTTCATCCGTAGTCGGTAGTATCAGGATGGGAGCAGAGAGGACGCGCTGCTTGAGTCCTTGGAAGGCCGTCTCAGCTTCTCTTCCCCACAAAAACCTTGCATTGCCACCCTTGGTTAAAGCTGAGAGAGGGGCTGCCACCAAGCTGAAGTTCTTGATGAACTTGCGGTAAAAGTTAGTGAAGCCCAGGAAACGCTGAACTTCCTTAACGGATTTGGGGGTGGGCCAATCCGCTACCGCCCCTACCTTCCTGGGGTCCATTTGGACTCGACCGGGTTCCACTACAAATCCCAGGAATTGTACTCGGGATGAATGGAATTCACATTTTTCCGGCTTAACGTACAGATGGCTGTCTAGGAGGCGTTTGAGTACTTGTCTGACATGCTTTGTGTGTTCTTGAAGAGAGCTCGAAAAGATGAGGATGTCATCCAAGTAAACGAACACAAATATGTTAAGCATATCCCTAAGCACATCGTTTATGAGCGCTTGGAACACCGCTGGGGCGTTGGTCAGGCCGAAGGGCATCACCAAGTATTCATAGTGACCAGTAGGCGTGTTGAAAGCGGTCTTCCACTCGTCACCAGGTCTGATCCGCACAAGATGGTATGCGTTCCGCAGGTCAAGCTTAGTGAAAACAACTGCTTCCTGGAGCAGCTCGAAGGCTGTGGCCATAAGGGGTAGCGGGTAACGGTTACGGACGGTTATGGCATTGAGTCCCCGGTAGTCGATGCAAGGACGTAATCCACCGTCTTTCTTGGCCACAAAGAAAAACCCTGCTCCCGCCGGGGAGGTGGATGGACGCATGAGGCCTGCTTCCAGAGCGTCCTTGATGTAGGTATCCATAGCAGCTCGTTCGGGTGGAGATAGGGAAAAGATCCGACCCCTGGGGGCAAGTGCCCGGAAACAGTTCGATGGGGCAATCATAAGGTCTATGGGGTGGTAGCATGGTGGCCCTCTGTTTGCTAAATACCAGTTTGAGGTCATGGTAACACTCGGGAACTCGGGTCAGGCCGATGGATTCTAAAGACTCGGGAGTAGAACTCGGGAATTTGGGAAAATACAAGTAGCTTGGCACGTAGGACCCCACTGCTTGATAGTGCCCACAGACCAGTCGATGTGAGGGTTATGGCTGTGAAGCCAGGGGTATCCAAGGACGAGAGGGAACTCGGAACAGGAGATCAAATGAAAGTTCATCAATTCCTGGTGTTGTGAAACTGAAAGTCGCAAGGAGGTAGTGGGTAGTGACATGAGTGACAAGTCCAGATCCCAAAGGGCTTCCATCCAATGTAGTAACCCTCATGGGGTCACTTAGAGGTTCTGAGGGAACGCCATTCTCCTTCGCCCAGACACCATCCATGAAGTTACGTGCGGCTCCAGAGTCTACCAAGGCTTGAAGGTGAAGCTTGTGGTTGTCCCAGGAAAGGATGACTGGAATGAGCAGACGGGAGTTGGACGGATGGGAGGAGGTTATGTTTCCCGTTACAGTTACCCCGGTCTGTACGGGACAGAGCGTTTCCCTGGAGCCCCGGGACACGTGGAATGGAAATGGCCCGGTTTGCCGCAATATAGACAGCGTCGCTCCTCATCCGGCGGTCTCTCTCAGCCTGGGAGATGCGTCCAATCTGCATGGGTTCCGGTGGAGCCAGCGAGGATAAAGGTGGGGACTCGGAGCTGGGACTGATAGGGGCTAGAGGTCTACGGTTGAGTTCTACGGGTGATGATATATGCGATCTTAGACCGGTCGGTGGGGAACAACGAGGGTTGCAGCTCGAAGGAGAGAGAACATTGGGTGAGAAACCCTTAACAAGCACTTGGATCACCTGAGAACCGTTGGGGAGGTGGAGGACGAGGTTCAGCCAGAGGGTTAACTGCCATGGGTACGTGAATCTGAGGTACTGGGACGGGAACTGTTGCCGGGGTAAGTCGATCAGATATCTGCTTTATGGAGGTCAGCATCTCCGACAGAAGATGAGAATGTCTAGCCATTAAGGCCTCTTGCTGAACCAGGGCGGCTTCGTGGCGTTGGACAGTCTCCTGGTGGTGGGACAGCATGGCAACAAGGTCCTGGGAACTGGCTGCCTATGGGTTCATTTTTGGCTCTGTGTTTCTGTCAGGACCCGGTTACGAACCCGGGTCTCAGGAGTGAGAAACAGTCACTTAACCAACTGAGCCACGAATAGTTGGCAGAACCCAGAAGATGAGGCAGACACAGCAGTACTTGAGACGGTGTATTTAATGAAGGAAAAAGTGAAGTTCTTCAGGAAAACATGTAACTCCACAACCTCAAAAGGAATTCCACAAGAACAAAGGTAATCCTCCAAGACAAAAAGGTAAATCCACAAGGTGGAAGGTATAGCACAAAAAGCCTAAAAAAATACTCAAAAACAAACAAGAACAAAAAACAGAATTCCACAAGAGAGACCACCGGGATCAACAAGAGCTCACAGAGTACTAGGGCTGGGTGCTAACATACAAACACAGAGCAAAGGACTGAGGAAAACAAAGGGTTTAAATACAATCAGGGGAAACGAGGCACAGGTGCAAATAATAATGGGGATCAAGGGAAAACAAAAGGTCAAAAGGCACAATGGGGGCATCTAGTGACCAAAAACCAGAACAACCCTGGCCAAATCCTGACAGAATCCCCCCCCCCTAGGAACGGCTCCTGACGTTCCTACCAGCTCTCTCAGGGTGGAGGGCCCTGAACTGACGAATGAGGTCAGGGTCCAGTATGTCTTTGGCAGGAACCCAGGAGCGCTCCTCGGGACCGTAGCCTTCCCAGTCCACCAGATACTGCCAGGACCGCTGCACCCGGCGGGAATCCAGTATCCGATGGACGGTATAAGCCGGCTGGCCTCCAATGACACGAGGCGGAGGTCTGTCTGCCGGGACAAGGGGAGAAAAAACAACAGGTTTTAATAAGGAAATGTGAAATGTGGGATTAATCTTAAGGGATCTGGGTAAGTGTAGGCGATAAGAAACTGGGTTAACTCTCCTGGCAACCTTAAAGGGACCGATGTATTTTGGGACAGCTTGCGAGACTCCACCCGTAGTGGTAAGTCTCTTGTGGAGAGCCAGACTCTCTGGCCGGGCGCAGGGTAGGCCCGGGACGGCGACGTCTGTTGGCTTGTTGTTGGTACCTCTGTGAGGAACGCATAAGATTAAGACGGGTCTTCCTCCACATAAGCCGACAGCGTCTGACGAACTTCAAGGCTGAAGGCATTCTGACTTCTGCCTCCTGGTCCGGGAACAATGGAGGGGCATAGCCAAACTGACACTCGTGCGGGGACATACCAGTGGAGGAGGAGCGCAAGGTGTTGTGCGCGTATTCGGCCCAAACAATGAAGGACGACCATGTGGACGGGTTGTTACGAGTCATACATCGGAGGGTGGTTTCCAGCTCTTGATTCATCCTCTCTGTTTGGCCGTTGGACTCCGGATGGTACCCTGAAGATAGACTGGCAGAAGCCCCCATGAGTTGGCAGAAGGCCTTCCAAAACCTAGAGGCGAATTGGGGACCTCTGTCAGAAACCATATCTCGAGGAATGCCGAAGACTCGGAACACATGATTAATTACCAACTCAGCCGTTTCCTTGGCAGAAGGTAACTTAGTCAGAGGGACGAACCTGGCCGCCTTTGAAAACCTGTCGATTATGACTAGGATAGTAGTATTGCCATGGGATGGAGGAAGGCCAGTAATAAAGTCCAACGAGATATGGGACCAGGGTCTGTGGGGAACAGGTAAAGGGTGAAGGAGTCCTTGCGGGCGGAGGTGAGAAGATTTGCCCTGGCAGCACACGGGGCAGGCATTGACGAAAGTGGCAACGTCTTCTCTTATGGTAGGCCACCAGAACTTACGCTGGATGAACTCCAAGGTGCGACCTACGCCCGGGTGACAGGTGAGGCGAGAGGAGTGCCCCCACAGAAGGACATGAGTCCTCACTGCCTTGGGTACAAACAACCGATTGGCAGGACCTCCTTTCGGGTCCGGTTCAATAGCTTGAGCTCGTCTCACGGTATCCTCAACTTGCCACGAGATCGGAGCCACGATCTTAGCAGCAGGAAGGACAGGCATGTCCGTGTCATCTCGAATGGCAGGAGCGTAGACTCGGGACAGGGCATCCGGTTTGAGATTCTTCGACCCGGGCCGATAGGTGAGGATAAACTGGAATCGATTGAAGAAAAGAGACCATCTAGCTTGTCTAGAGTTCAACCGCTTCGCCTGCTGGATATACTCCAGATTTTTGTGGTCCGTAAGCACTTGAAACAGGTGAGAAGCCCCCTCGAGCCAGTGTCTCCATTCCTTCAATGCCATCTTAACCGCTAGGAGTTCACGATCCCCACATCGTAGTTCCTCTCAGCCGGGGTAAGCCGGTGTGAGAAGAAAGCGCACGGATGAAGCTTCTTGTCTTCACCCCTCTGAGACAGGACAGCTCCAACACCAACCTCTGAGGCGTCTACCTCCACCACAAACGGTTCATCCGTAGTCGGTAGTATCAGGATGGGAGCAGAGAGGACGCGCTGCTTGAGTCCTTGGAAGGCCGTCTCAGCTTCTCTTCCCACAAAACCTTGCATTGCCACCCTTGGTTAAAGCTGAGAGAGGGCTGCCACCAAGCTGAAGTTCTTGATGAACTTGCGGTAAAAGTTAGTGAAGCCCAGGAAACGCTGAACTTCCTTAACGGATTTGGGGGTGGGCCAATCCGCTACCGCCCCTACCTTCCTGGGGTCCATTTGGACTCGACCGGGTTCCACTACAAATCCCAGGAATTGTACTCGGGATGAATGGAATTCACATTTTTCCGGCTTAACGTACAGATGGCTGTCTAGGAGGCGTTTGAGTACTTGTCTGACATGCTTTGTGTGTTCTTGAAGAGAGCTCGAAAAGATGAGGATGTCATCCAAGTAAACGAACACAAATATGTTAAGCATATCCCTAAGCACATCGTTTATGAGCGCTTGGAACACCGCTGGGGCGTTGGTCAGGCCGAAGGGCATCACCAAGTATTCATAGTGACCAGTAGGCGTGTTGAAAGCGGTCTTCCACTCGTCACCAGGTCTGATCCGCACAAGATGGTATGCGTTCCGCAGGTCAAGCTTAGTGAAAACAACTGCTTCCTGGAGCAGCTCGAAGGCTGTGGCCATAAGGGGTAGCGGGTAACGGTTACGGACGGTTATGGCATTGAGTCCCCGGTAGTCGATGCAAGGACGTAATCCACCGTCTTTCTTGGCCACAAAGAAAAACCCTGCTCCCGCCGGGAGGTGGATGGACGCATGAGGCCTGCTTCCAGAGCGTCCTTGATGTAGGTATCCATAGCAGCTCGTTCGGGTGGAGATAGGGAAAAGATCCGACCCCTGGGGGCAAGTGCCCGGAAACAGTTCGATGGGGCAATCATAAGGTCTATGGGGTGGTAGCATGGTGGCCCTCTGTTTGCTAAATACCAGTTTGAGGTCATGGTAACACTCGGGAACTCGGGTCAGGCCGATGGATTCTAAAGACTCGGGAGTAGAACTCGGGAATTTGGGAAAATACAAGTAGCTTGGCACGTAGGACCCCACTGCTTGATAGTGCCCACAGACCAGTCGATGTGAGGGTTATGGCTGTGAAGCCAGGGGTATCCAAGGACGAGAGGGAACTCGGAACAGGAGATCAAATGAAAGTTCATCAATTCCTGGTGTTGTGAAACTGAAAGTCGCAAGGAGGTAGTGACATGAGTGACAAGTCCAGATCCCAAAGGGCTTCCATCCAATGTAGTAACCCTCATGGGGTCACTTAGAGGTTCTGAGGGAACGCCATTCTCCTTCGCCCAGACACCATCCATGAAGTTACCTGCGGCTCCAGAGTCTACCAAGGCTTGAAGGTGAAGCTTGTGGTTGTCCCAGGAAAGGATGACTGGAATGAGCAGACGGGAGTTGGACGGATGGGAGGAGGTTATGTTTCCCGTTACAGTTCCCCCCGGTCTGTACGGGACAGAGCGTTTCCCTGGAGCCCCGGGACACGTGGAATGGAAATGGCCCGGTTTGCCGCAATATAGACAGCGTCGCTCCCTCATCCGGCGGTCTCTCTCAGCCTGGGAGATGCGTCCAATCTGCATGGGTTCCGGTGGAGCCAGCGAGGATAAAGGTGGGGACTCGGAGCTGGGACTGATAGGGGCTAGAGGTCTACGGTTGAGTTCTACGGGTGATGATATATGCGATCTTAGACCGGTCGGTGGGGAACGACGAGGGTTGCAGCTCGAAGGAGAGAGAACATTGGGTGAGAAACCCTTAACAAGCACTTGGATCACCTGAGAACCGTTGGGGAGGTGGAGGACGAGGTTCAGCCAGAGGGTTAACTGCCATGGGTACGTGAATCTGAGGTACTGGGACGGGAACTGTTGCCGGGGTAAGTCGATCAGATATCTGCTTTATGGAGGTCAGCATCTCCGACAGAAGATGAGAATGTCTAGCCATTAAGGCCTCTTGCTGAACCAGGGCGGCTTCGTGGCGTTGGACAGTCTCCTGGTGGTGGGACAGCATGGCAACAAGGTCCTGGGAACTGGCTGCCTATGGGTTCATTTTTGGCTCTGTGTTTCTGTCAGGACCCGGTTACGAACCCGGGTCTCAGGAGTGAGAAACAGTCACTTAACCAACTGAGCCACGAATAGTTGGCAGAACCCAGAAGATGAGGCAGACACAGCAGTACTTGAGACGGTGTATTTAATGAAGTAAAAAGTGAAGTTCTTCAGGAAAACATGTAAGTCCACAACCTCAAAAGGAATTCCACAAGAACAAAGGTAATCCTCCAAGACAAAAACGTAAATCCACAAGGTGGAAGGTATAGCACAAAAAGCCTAAAAAATACTCAAAAACAAACAAACAAGAACAAAAAAAACAGAATTCCACAAGAGAGACCACCGGGATCAACAAGAGTTCACAGAGTACTAGGGCTGGGTGCTAACATACAAACACAGAGCAAAGGACTGAGGAAAACAAAGGGTTTAAATACAATCAGGGGAAACGAGGCACAGGTGCAAATAATAATGGGGATCAAGGGAAAACAAAAGGTCAAAAGGCACAATGGGGGCATCTAGTGACCAAAAACCGGAACAACCCTGGCCAAATCCTGACAATAGAGCGTACTGTAAGAATAGGTTGTTAAGTTTGATAGTTAAGATAACAACAATAATGATCATAGTAAATAATAATAACAATACCAAAATTGAATAATGTGTCCCTCAACAAAAGGGGGGTCAAAATCAAAAGTAATAGTCAGTATCTGGCGTGGCCACCAGCTGCATTAAGTACCGCAGTGCATCTCCTCCTCATGGACTGCACCAGATTTGCCAGATCTTGTGTTGAGATGTAACCCCATTCTTCCACCAAGGCACCTGCAAGTTCCCGGACATTTCTGGGGGGAATGGCCCTAACCCTCACCCTCCGATCTCAATGGGATTGAGATCCGGGCTCTTCGCTGGCCATGGCAGAACACTGACATTCCTGTCTTGCAGGAAATCACACACAGAACGAGCAGTATGGCTGGTGGCATTGTCATGCTGGAGGGTCATCTCAGGATGAGCCTGCAGGAAGGGTACCACATGAGGGAGGAGGATGTCTTCTCTGTAACGCACAGCGTTGAGATTGCCTGCAATGACAACAAGCTCAGTCCGATGATGCTGTGACACACCGCCCCAGACCATGACGGACCCTCCACCTCCAAATCAATCCCGCTCCAGAGTACAGATCTCAGTGTAACGCTCATTCGTTCGACGATAAACACGAATCCGACCATCACCGCTGGTGAGACAAAACCGCGACTCGTCAGTGAAGAGCACTTTTTTCCCAGTCCTGCCTGGTCCAGTGACGGTGGGTTTGTGCCCATAGGCGATATTGTTGCCAGTAATGTCTGGTGAGGACCCGCCTTACAACAGGCCAGCCTCTCTCAGCCTATTGCTGAGGGAGGGATTGTGCGTTCCTGGTGTAACTCGGGCAGTTGTTGTTGCCATCCTGTACCTGTCCCGCAGATGTGATGTTCGGATGTACCGATGCTGTGCAGGTGTTGTTACATGTGGTCTGCCACTGCGAGGACGATCAGCTGTCCGTCCAGTCTCCCTGTAGCGCTGTCTTAGGCGTCTCACAGTACAGACATGACAATTTATTGCCCTGGCCACATTTGCAATCCTCATGCCTCCTTGCAGCATGGCTAAGGCACGTTCAAGAAAATGAGCAGGGATCCTGGGATTCTTTCTTTTGGTGTTTTTCAGAGTCAGTAGAAAGGCCTCTTTAGTGTCCTAAGTTTTCATAACTGTGAACTTAATTGCCTACCGTCTGTAAGCTGTTAGTGTCTTAACGACCAGTGCATGTTCATTAATTGTTTATGGTTCATTGAACAAGCATGGGAAACAGTGTTTAAAACCTTAACAATGAAGATCTGTGAAGTTATTTGGATTTTTACGAATTATCTTTCAAAGACATGTTCCTGAAAAAGGGCCGTTTCTTTTTTTGCTGAGTTTATGTTGGGACCAGGGGATTTCATTATTGTATATACTATGTGTAGGCTGTGTAGACTCGCTATGTGTAACTAAGGGAATGGCATCAACGATACACATTTAGAGCCAGCCAAACACAACAAGGCATACATTGAAGAAACACAGAAGAAAATCAATGATCAAATCGATTACATAACTGTACATGTAAACCGAGGCTTACTGCTCAAGTAGGCAAATTTGTCCAAATAAGATTCCCCAATTGTGAGCAATTAGCTAGCTCACGTGAAAATGGGTGCTAATTAACGCTATGCTAACATCGGTGCCGTAGTTGGTCATATAAAAATATACCACTGCATTGTTATAACATGAATATTACAAAGTACATTATGCATAATGACAGTCTCACTTACTTCCAGGGTTTATATTTTTATCCATATAGGTTAGGTTCGATTAAGATTGGCTTTCATTGACGTTGATACCTTCGACGTTTACCTCAACTTGGGTGACCTTGAAGGAGACGGGAAGGGTTCTGGTTAAACGCGTTTAAGTCCGCCCACATTGAGCCCGGCCCGAAGTTTGACTCCGCCCACATTGAGCCCTGCCCCGAACTGCACACTGCAGTCAGGGGCTTCTCCAGACAGAATCGTGTTAATGGGGGACGCTGCAGTACGTTTCCCACTATGCATTACTTCTCCTGTGTAAATTAATGATCAGCATGGAGTAGAGTGGGGTAATGTATTGCCACTTGTGTAAGATTGTGGGTGAAAATAACTTCCTATTGAAAACACTGGTACGGACCAAGATCTTACAGAGATACCTTATTATTCAGTGACACTGCAATACAGTCATGGCCAAAAGTTTGGAGAATGACACAAATATTAATTTTCACAAAGTCTGCTGCCTCAGTTTGTATAATGGCAATTTGCATATACTCCAGAATTGTATGAAGAGTGATCAGATGAATTGCAATTAATTGCAAAGTCCCTCTTTGTCATGCAAATTAACTGAATCCCCCAAAAACATTTCTACTGCATTTCAGCCCAGCCACAAAAGGACCAGTTGACATCATGTCAGTGATTTTCTCCTTAACACAGGTGTGAGTGTTGACGAGGACAAGGCTGGAGATCACTCTGTCATGCTGATTGAATTTGAATAACAGACTGGAAGCTTCAAAAGGAGGGTGATGCTTGGAATTATTGTTCTTCTTCTGTCAGCCATGGTTAACTTGTCAGGATGGTGGGTGTAGCTGGTGTATAAAGTCAGGCGCAGGAGAGCAGAGATGAGTGAAACAACGCACTTTACTCAACAGCACAAAGTAAACCATTTACAAAGTGCAAAAAGAACGGTTGCCACAAAGCATGGGTGATAAACAGCACCCGGTACAAACCAGCTGGAACATACCGACCTGAACAAATAACAATCACACACAAAGACATGGGTGAAACAGAGGGTTAAATACATGCCCAGTAATTGGGAAATGAAAACCGGGTGTGTGGGAAAACAAGACAAAACAACTGGAAAATGACAAATGGGTCGGCGATGGCTTGAAGACCGGTGATGTCGACCGCCGAACATCACCCGAACAAGGAGAGGCATCGACTTCGGCCAAAGTCGTGACATAACTGCAAGGAAACACGTGCCATCATCATTGCTTTGCACAAAAAGGGCTTTACAGGCAACGATATTGCTGCCATTAAGATTGCACCTAAATCAACCATTTATTGGATCATCAAAAACTTCAAGGAGAGCGGTTCAATTGTTGTGAAGAAGGTCCAGCAAGTGCCAGGACCGTCTCCTAAAGTTAATTCAGCTTGCTCAGGAATGGCAGCAGGCAGGTGTTAGTGCATCTGCACGCACAGTGAGGCAAATACTTTTGGAGGATGGCCTGGTGTCAAGAAGGGCAGCAAAGAAGCCACTTCTCTCCAGGAAAAACATTAGGGACAGACTGATATTCTGCAAAAGGTACAGGGATTGGACTGCTGAGGACTGGGGTAAAGTCAGTTTCTCTGATGAATCCCGTTTCCAATTGTTTGGGGCATACAGAAAAAAGCTTGTTCGGAGAAGACAAGGTGAGAGCTACCATCAGTCATGTGTCATGCCAACAGTAAAGCATCCTGAGACCATTGATGTGTGGGGTTGCTTCTCAGCCAAGGGAGTGGGCACACAATTTTGCCTAAGAATACAGCCATAAATAAAGAATGGTACCAACACATCCTCCGAGAGCAACTTCTCCCAACCATCCAGGAACAGTTTGGTGACGAACAATGCATTTTCCAGCATGATGGAGCACCTTTCCATGAGGCAAAAGTGATAACTAAGTGGCTCAGGGAACAAAACATCAATATTTTGGGTCCATGGCCAGGAAACTCCCCAGACCTGAATCCCATTGAGAACTTGTGGTCAATCCTCAAGAGGCGGGTGGACAAACAAAAACCCACAAATTCTGACAAAGTCCAAGCATTGATTATGCAAGAATGGTCTGCCATCAGTGTCAGGCCCTGACCTTAGTTATCTTTGTTTTCTTTATTATTTTGGTTGGGTCAGGGTGTGACGAGGGTGATATATGTGTTTTTGGCCTGTCTAGGGTTTTTGTATGTTTATGGGGGTTTTCCAGTCTAGGTGTTTTATGTCTATGGTTGCCTAGATTGGTTCTCAATCAGAGGCAGCTGTTTATCATTGTCTCTGTGATATGTGTTTTGTCCTGTCTATTAATGATTGGCAAAATGTCTGCTTTCGGCCTGGGATCCCAAATTAATGTAAGCAGTAGCAAGCAACTGGCCATTCAGTGCAGGTGGGACAGAGCCTAAAATAAAAACATTTGGGTGGTCTTTCCTGTTTTGCATGTTATTTTGACATTAATATATGTCACTTTTTATTACATTGTTTGCAAACTGATATCACTGAGTTAAAGCTGCATACAAACATGGTCTCTTTTGTTTATTGAGTAAGGCAGCTCCAAAATGCAAGTGTTTCAGCCTAGCTCGGTGCTTTCTGTGATGGGGCAAGCCAGCAGAAAATACGGAGCGTTGCGCCGTGATTTACTCAGTGTTCTGTCACTCATGGGGACACTAAGTCACCTCCAAGTCTGAGGGTGGAGCTAGAAATTTCAAACCCCTTGGGTGCTGCCATAGAGTTACATTAGAAGTGCCCATCCAAGAAGGCTCAAGGTCATTGGCCACAGATAAAATGACATTAAATCACATATCTACAGATTGGACTGATCATGTCAACATCATACTTTCAAATCTTAGCTAGCAGTCATCATCATGAATCAAGTTGACAATCTACTGGCAAATCCTTTTTATTCCTTGACATATGAAGATAAATAATTAAGAGAAATAATAGATAAAACGTATCAGTGCTCATCGGCCATTGGACATAAACATGACACAAGTTGGAAATCGCAAATTTAACAATGAGTGGTTTGGAAGAAATCAGTGGCTAACTGCAAGCATTGCAAAGCAATACTTATCCTGCTATTCTGTGTGGTCCCAAGTCTAAGATTAAGGGTCTCATTTACTAATTTAAAATGATAAACATTCAACATTGGCCATGCTGTCAATGTAGCATGATTTGTGCCGCGCTCAAAACAAGTTAACTCAGAACTGCAAAATTTGACTTCAGTGAGTTCAAGACAACTGGGAACTCTGGAAAAACGAGCTACGATTGGGAAAATACGTTTTGAACTTTCATCCAACTCGGAATTGTACATTCGGAACTTGGGCCTCTTTCTAGAGATACGACCTGAAGATCACTGATGTCATCATGAATCAACCCTTTTTTTGTTTGAGTTCCCAGTTGTCTTGAAAACACCATAAAGCCAGAGAATGTCAGACTTTGTTGACAAAGTTTGATGACAAAATTCGTCACACGAAGGACATCCGCGCCACCTTCCTGTTCAAGTGAGCACAGCACAAGGTGAGTCCAAAAATGTCTTGTATGCTGCTGCATAAATTATGTAATATGCCAGGGAGATATATATACTGTAGCTAAGAAAGTAATATTAAGTGTATGTTGTGTAGTAAGCTGTTAGTAGCCCATGTGCCTCACCCTAATAATTTGGTCTATTTTCACCTCTTAATTTCACCTAATATTTTTACTTGGTGGTGCACATGTAGCCTATAACCTCTTTTTAGAGAAATGTAATCATCAAATATTTTAAGAGATTTCATTGTCTGCTTATACTGTATGACCCCTTTATTTATCCTATGGTTCTGACTTGGTGTACATTGAGAACACTGTAAGAACAGCACATGTTCTGAATTATGTTGCTGTACATTATAAAGGTGCTGAACTTATATTGACTACGTCCGACCTAGCTCGCTCATTAATGTCTTCATAGAAATGACTGATTGCCTCTTATCTGCTTGTTGTCCCCTTATGCCATAGTTAGTACATATTCAATTGTCAGTAGAAACCACATTTGTTTAAGCAAGTCAGCCATATCAACTATGTTTTTTAAAAGGCAGTAAATGAAGCTGAATGAACTGTTTCGCTGCCAGACAAGGCTCCGCTGATAGCCAGGTGTAGCAGTGGTAAGATGTTGAGACTGCTTTTGGGACAGCTTTATGTAGGTCCTAACAGTTTGTGGGCACCTTTTGTCACTGTTATAGTGCAATGAATGTATTGTTCAATGTTGTGTTGTGTAGTGTAGTGGCTTTGCTAGCAATGCAGCCTACTTTAGTTTTTTTGGGCCAAGATTTACATGCTAAAATCGCCACTGGTTTGAAGCATTGGAGATTAGTTATAGTTTATGCTATTGACCTGAAAAGCAGTCTATCCCTTACTCCTCTCTCTATATCCTCACTATTTGGACTTTACATGGACCTTCATGTGCACGTTGAGGTGAACCTTCTGAGTGAAGAATTTCCTACAGACCTCGCAGTCAATAGGGCTTCTCTCCTGTGTGGATCTTCTGATGGATTCTGAGTGTAGTGGCGAGATGAACATTTTCCCACACTCAGAACACTTGTAGGACTTCTCTCCTGTGTGGACCCTCAGCTCACCTCCCTGTCTGAAGCCCTTTTCACAGGAGTGGCAGTGGTAGGGCTTCTCTCCTGTGTGGACCCTCAGCTCTCCTGCCTGTCTGAAGCCCTTTTCACAGGAGTGGCAGCGGTAGGGCTTCTCCCCGATGTGGATCTCATAGTTTCCTGTCAGTTCCTCTGAGGACCGGCACTGTTTACCACACACACTGCAGAGGTACAGCTCCTCCTGCGTGTACACTCTTACATGCACGTTGACATTTCCCATGTGCCTGAATGACTTGCAGACCTTACAGGGGAAGGAGGGTTGTTGGCTCTGGATGGAGGATGGAGACTCCTGGGAGGTCTCTGCCCCGTTCCTCCCGCTTACCTTTGACTCTTTTGACCCCTTACTCTCCGCCCTTTCCACTTCCTCTCCTGCGTGAGTTTTCCGTCTGCAGTTGTTGGTACTCATCATCACTTCCTTGGCTCTCACTGTCACTGGGGCTTTCAGTCCATGCTGAGGAGCTGTCTGTGTTTTCCTCTGAGGAAGGCTGTGTCAGCGAGTGCCGATGAGTGTACAGTTCGGTATGCATGTGACAACTGAGGTGCGTCTTTCATGGCTGGTCTTGCCCTCCTGTCCCAGACAGTGGCTCCACTCCTGCGGCTGGTCATGGGGATCCTCTATGGAGCCTGAGAGTGCGAGCATCCGAGAATCTGAAAAGACAGATTATATTATTAGTTCAAATGACCATCGGGCATAAAATAGTGAAAATGACCCACAACCTATTGGTAATAGTAATAGATAGAACAACATATCTAAGAGGCATCCACCTCATCAAAGCAAACTACACCTTATGTTGATGATACGGTACCATTATTCAAGTGCACAACAGTGACAAATTATAGCTACTTAGTAGCTGTGGTAGACAGATATGGATTTGTTAGAGACAGTAATACATAGGTTAGGTACTATGGTACTGTTGCCAGGAACAAGATAGGTCCAGAGTATACTTTAGAAAATTGTACATAAACTTCAAATTAGCTACCAGTCTAGCTAGTTCCAGGCCTGAGATTAGTGTTTCAGTGTTCACCGCAACGTCCAACATGCTCGGTAGGTGCACGTCGTTCTCCTGCTTGAAACATAACATTTGACCCTCATACTTGGTAATAATTTGTTCCACAAGGCTAGAAACACCTTAAGAGATTCCAATCGAGCCATTTTGGTGAATAAGTTAATGGTTGCAAGCAGCTATTGAAGCCATACTAGGAAATATTTGGCGAAGCACCCATTCTCTTTTCGTCCACCTGTGCAGGCTGGAGCCTGAAGGTTTGTGCAATACTGCCACCTAGCGTGTTAGCTCATAATGTCCAGTGTGAGAGAGTTTTTCATAAGTAAAATCAAAGATAGTACCGTATCTGTGGTAAAATTATGCTTTGGGTTTATTTTTTACAGTGTAGAGCTTAAGTTTAAGTGGAGGCCAAGGCAACACAGATTAGTTAATCACTACTTTATTCTATTAGGACCAAATAAAACCAAGCTGCACAACATATCTGTAGGAGTAGCAGACAGTGTATGTGTGTGGAGGGATGGAGGGATGGAGGACTCTGCTTGTCAGGCTTAATGTGGTCTGTGGCTTGGATCATAGACTGGCCTGCACAGAGCCCTGACCTCAAACCCATCAAACACCATTGGGATGAATTGGAATACCGGCTGAGAGCCAGGCCTAATCGGCCATCAGTGCCCGACCTCTTTAATGATCTTGTCGCTGAATTGAAGCAAGACCCCTCAGCAATGTTCCAACATCTAGTGGAAAGCCTTCCTAGAAGAGTGGAGGCTGTAATATCAGCAAACTCTATATGAATGCCCATAATTTTGGAATGAGATGTTCGACGAGCCGGTGTCCACATACTTTTGGGCATGTAGTGTAATACATTTCATAAAAATATTGTATAAAATGTCTTAAAGCAAAAATATTCAGAAATAATACATTATCTGATAATAATACATTATTGCTTTAGAAAGGGGCACAAGACAGGGATGTCTTCTCTCCCCACTCCTGATTGCACTGGCAATCGAATCTCTTGCAGAAAGAATTAGACAAGACCCAAACGTAACAGGTAAAAATGAATATAAACTCATATAAACTTATTGGCAGATGATCGCCTGATATACCTCACCAACACTGAAAACGTAATGCTCCCTTTGAAAAAAATATTTTAAGAATAATAATAAGAATAATCTAAAATCTCGGGATATAGAATTACCATGGAAAATAAACTAAATACAGGCAATAGGAATAATTATTCATGATCTAAAGCAATCCTTTAAGTAGACCAACAAAAAAAAATCTAACAATTAGGATAAAAGTGACAACAAGCGTTTAGTGTATATACAGTATAATACAGTGCATGCGGAGAGTATTCAGACCCCTATGACTTTTTCCACATGTTGTTACGTTACACTTTTATTCTAAAATGCATTAAATATTTTCCCCCCTCATCTATCTGCACACAATACCACATAATGACAAAGCAACAACAGGTTTTTGGATATTTTGCAAATGTATATACAAAAAACTGAAATATCACATTTACATAAGTATTCAGACCCTTTGCTATGAGACTCAAAATTGAGCTCAGGTGCATCCTGTTTCCATTGATCATTCTTGAGATGTTTCTAGAACTTGATTGGAGTTCACCTGTGGTAAATTGAATTAATTGGACATGATTTGGAAAGGCACACCCCTGTCTATATAAAGTCCCACAGTTGACAGTGCATGTCAGAGCAAAAACCAAGCCTTTAGATTGAAGGAATTTTCCATAGAGCTCCAACACAGGATTGTGTCGAGGCACAGATCTGGGGAAGGATACCAAAAACGT
The DNA here is from genome assembly GCF_023373465.1 of Oncorhynchus keta. Lineage (NCBI taxonomy): Eukaryota > Metazoa > Chordata > Actinopteri > Salmoniformes > Salmonidae > Oncorhynchus > Oncorhynchus keta. The sequence continues at coordinate 32,029,392 of NC_068430.1, read as the reverse complement.
TCTGCAGCATTGAAGGTCCCCAAGAACACAGTGGCTTCTATTATTATTAAATTGAAGAAGTTTGGAACCACCAAGACTCTTCCTAGAGCTGGCCGCCCGGCCAAACTGATCAATCGGGGGAGAAGGGCCTTTGTCAGGGAGATGACCAAGAACCCGAGGGTCACTCTGATAAAGCTCCAGAGTTCATCTGTGGAGATGGGAGAACCTTCCAGAAGGACAACCATCTCTGCAGCACTCCAGACCTTTATGGTAGAGTGGACAGAAGCATCTTCTCTGTAATAAGGCACATGACAGCCCGCTTGGAGTTTGCCAAATGGCACCTAAACAACTCTCAGACCATGAGAAACAGGATTCTCTGGTCTGATTAAAGTAAGATTGAACTCTTTGGCATGAATGCCAAGCATCATGTCTGGTGGAACCTGACATGATCCCTACGGTGAAGCACGGTGGTATCAGCATCATGCTGTGGGGATGGTTTTCAGCAGCAGGGACTGGGAGACTAGTCAGGATCGAGGCAAATATGAACGGAGCAATGTGCAAATCAAATCAACTTTAATTGGTCACATACACGTGATTAGCATTAGCAGATGTTATTGCAGGTGTAGGGAAATGCTTGTGCTTCTAGCTCCGACAGTGCAGTAGTATTTAGCAAGTAATATCTAACACATTTCACAACATTTAGCCAATACACACAAATCTAAGTAGGAATGAATTAAGACTATATTCATATGCACGAGCGATGTCAAAGCAGAACTGAGTAAGATACAGTAGAATAGTATAGAATACAGTATATACATATGAGATGAGTAATTCCAGATATGTAAACATTATTAAGTGACTAGTGTTCCATTCCTTAAAGTGGCCAGTGTTTTCTAGTCTATGCCTATAGGCAGCAGCCTCTAATGTGCTAGTGATGGCTGTTTAACAGTCTGATGGCCTTGAGATACAAGATGTTTTTCATTCTCTCGGTCCCAGCTTTGATGCACCTGTACTGACCTCACCTTCTGGATGATAACTGGGTGAACAGGGAGTGGCTCGGGTGGTTGATGTCCTTGATGATCTTTTTGGCCTTACTGTAACATTGAGTGCTGTAGGTGTCCTGGAGGGCGGGTAGTTTGCCCCTGGTTACTTGCCCTGGTAATGAGTTGGGCAGACCGCACCACCCTCTAGAGCAAGGCTGCCCAACCCTCTTCATGGAGATCTAATGTCCTGTAGGTTTTCAGTCCAACCCTAATTTAGCATATCCGATTCAGCTAGTTAAGGTCTTGTTGAGCAGCTAATTAGTAGAATCAGGTGTGTTAAATTGTTAAAAACCTACAGCACGGTAGATCTCCAGGAAGAGGGTTGGGCAGCCCTGCTCTAGAGAGCCTTACAGTTGCGGGCGGTGCAATTGCCGTACCAGGCGGTGATACAGCCTGACAGGATGCTTTCAATTGTGCATCTGTAAAAGTTTGTCAGGGTTTTAGGTGACAAGACACATTTCTTTAGCCTCCTGAGGTTGAAGTGGCTCTGTTACGCCTTCTTCACCACACTTTCTGTGTGGGTGGTACATTTCAGTTTGTCAGTGATGTGTACGGCCAGGAATTTGAAGCTTTCCACCTTCTCCACTGCAGTCCCGTCGATGAGATAAGGGGGTGCACCCTCTGCTGTTTCCTGAAGTCCACGATCATCTCCTTTGTTTTGTTGACGTTGTGTGATAGGTTGTTTCCAGGCATCACACTCCCAGAGTCCTTACCTCCTCCCTGTAGGGTGTATCGTCATCGTTGGTAATCCAGCCTACTACTGTTGTGCCGTCTGCAAACTTGATGATTGAGTTGGAGGCGTGCTTGGCCACGCAGTCATGGATGAACAGGGAGTACAGGAGGGTGCTGAGCACACACCCTTGTGAGGCCCCAGTGTTGAGGATCAGCGGAGTGGAGGTGTTTCCTACCTTCACCATCTGGGGCGGCCCGTCAGGAAATCCAGGACCCAGTTGCACAGAACGGGGTTCAGACCCAGGGCCTTCAACTTAATGATGAGCTTGGAGGGTACTATGGTGTTGAATGCAGAGCTACTGTATAGTCAATAAACAGCATTCTTACATAGGTATTACCTCTGGTCTAGATGGGATAGTGCAGAGTGCACTGTGCAAAGTGATGGCGATAGCATCGTCTGTGGATCTATTGGGGCGGTAAGCAAATTGAAGTGGGTCTAGGGTGACTGGTAGTGTAGAGGTGATATGATCCTTGACTAGTCTCTCAAAGCACTTCATGATGACAGAGGTGAGTGGCTTCGAGACAAGTCTCTGAATGTCCTTAAGTGGCCCAGCCTGAGCCCAGAGTTGAACCCGATCAAACATCTCTGGGGACACCTGAAAATAG